>NC_043717.1:25445358-25501417 GCF_006229205.1 Suricata suricatta
GAATAAACTTTGTGAAAATGTCATTACTACCCAAAGCAATCTACACATTCAATGCAATCCCCATCAAAATTGCACCAACATTCTTCTCAAAGCTAGAAAATGGCAATGAGAAAGAATGAAATATGTCCATTTGTAGGAAAGTGGATGGACCTTGAGGGTGTCATGCTAAGCGAAATAAGTCAGGCGGAGAAGGACAGATACCATATGTTTGCACTCATAGGTCTAACAGGAGACCAGGAGAAACCTAATGGACGACCAGGGGGAGGGGAAGAGGGAAAGAGAGTTGGGGAGAGAGAGGGATGCAAAACTTGAGAGACTACTGAATGCTGAAAATGAACTGAGAGTTGAAGGGGAAGGGGGAGGGGGGAAAAGAGGTGGTGGTGATGGTGGAGGGCACTTATGGGGAAGAGCATTGGGTGTTATATGGAAACCAATTTGACAATAAACTATTTAAAAAAAAAAAGAAAACGACAGACTATTCAGATTTCACCAGTTTCCCCACCAATGTCCTTACTCTGTTTCAGGATCCAATCCAGGATCTCACATTGCATTTAGTCACCATGTGTGTCTGGTCTCCTCTGGTCTGACAGTTTCTCAGTTCTTTCTTGTTTTTCATGACCTTACTACTGTGGAAGAGGACAAGTCCGGTATACCACAGAATGTCGTTTGTGAGTGGAGTTTTCTCATGATTAGGCTGAGGTCACAGAAGTCATCCTGCTCATCACATTCTATCAGGGGGGACATGGTATCAACACGATTGTCATGGGTGATATTAAAGTTGACCACTTTAGTCAAGGTGGTACCTGCCAGGCTTCTTTTCCATTGTAAAGTTATTTTTCTTTTTCTCTCTTTTTGGAAAGCAGATCAACCAGTCCAGCTCATACTCCGGGGAGAGGGAAAATTAAATTTCAACCCCTAGAAGGGGAGTGTCTGTACATTTTTTGGAATTCTTTTATAAGAGAGATTTAGCCTGCAAATACGGTTTCTTGGCGCACAGGGAAAACACATTATTATTTGGATCGCTGCTGTTTGGTCAATCTCCTTTTCCTCCTTTGCTAAATTCATAACCTGACTTTTGCCTTTTATGGGCCAGTGTAAGTTAAAAGGTTTCTTTATCTTAGGTTATCATTAATTATTTGTTTAGGTTACAATTTTTTTTTTGGTAGGTTCTAGCAGTCAAGACTAATAGGTTTTTCAACATATTTCTGCAGATACAAATTGGACCAGCACACGGGGAAGGGAAATGAGCTGAAAGTATGTGTGTCACTTTGAATCACTGGGTGTCCTACTGGAATACTGAGTTACTTAAGCTTCAAAGAAAGATGTGACAATGGCTAACCATATTTTAGATTCAGATTTTAATGTTCTCACAGCCTAGGTGGCTCATCAATTTTTTATGTTAAATTTTTTTTCCATAAGTTCTTCAACAATTTTCCTGGGCAAGATTGTTTCAAATGCAAGGCTAATTTTAAGCTCGATTAAAATGTTAAAGAGACTGCCATGCCATTTGTATTATCCTTTATGAAAAAATCAATACTTTAATAGACTTCCTTGGTAAACTATTTTGAGAAATTCAATAGGATTGTTAAATAAGCAGAACTCTCCATCAGATTCCAGTCTTTTCTATGTATTTTCTGACAAAAGGGGAAAAATAAGATAAAGCAATGAGTTACATGACTAAAGATTATTATTTTTTCCAGAGAATGCAGCTTTTACACATTACAATGTTCTGAACTAAGACTGGAAATTTGCCTTAGAGAACTGCTAATTGTCTGAGTCCTGACGCCTCAAGTTTAGCACGTTATTCATCCTCTAGTATAACATTTACCACATTCTTTTACAATAAGCTATTTTATTTTTTCCAAGACTTTTTAAAAGTTTATTTATTTTGAGATAACGAGGCAGAGAGAGAGCGAGCGAGCATGTGGGAGGGGTAGAGAGAGAGAGAGGGAGACAGAGAGACTTTGCAGGGCTCGAACTTTCGAACTGTGAGATCATGCATGACCGGAGCCAAAATGAATAGTAGGTGGTTCAATTGACTAAGCTACCCAGGTACCCCGACAATAAATTATTTTAAAGGATTTGTCTCCTCTCCTAGACCATGGGCTCTGGCCTCAATGGCTGCAAAGATAGAGCATATTAATTCCCTCGTTACATTGCATCTGGCATACAGTCAGTCACACTAGCCACATGTCAAGTGCTCAATAGCCACATGTGACTAGTGGCTCGGGTGTGAGATAGCACAGATGTATAAGAGCATCAGAGAGAATTCTCTATGGCAGTGTGAGTTTAGAGTAGGGTCTCTCAATACTGATTGACATATTACTTACTGATATATTGGATTAAATAACTATTTGTGAAGGGGGGCTGTCTTGTACACTTTAGAACATTGAGCAGCATCCCTGGTCTCTACTGACTACATACCCCCCCCCCCGACCTCAATGTGATAACCAAAAATGTCTTTCCACATTGTCATATATCCTCTGGGAATAAAACTGACCCTGGGTGAGAATTACTTGAGTTAGAGAAATTTGTCTTGAACTACAGCCTTGGAAGGACCTTACTTTGCCAAGACTTATTCCTAGGGATGACTGGAAACTGTTCTTTTTTTAAAAGGATCCATATATAACTTAAATGTTTTCTATAATTCCAAGAGGCAATTCTATTTAGTAAAAAGAAAATTTATTAGAGTAGAATTGTGCTACATAAATACCCCAGCACCCTTGTCATTTGGCTAGGATGACTCTAAAACATGTGTTGTCGCTACACACAGAATGGGCACAGTGGGGTTAAATTCTAGTAGACCAAGGGTAGTTTACTTGATAAGTAATCTCTTACGGAATGCCTTCTGTCCATTGTCTCACTTACTTTCTATATATCTATGAATATTTTATTCCCTTCCCAAGTAAATCCTTGTCTCAAGGTCTGCTCTGACTCAGAGTTTGCATTAAATTCTTAACTTTGGGTCGGCTTCTGGGGAACTCAGAATGAATTATATTTGCTAATTTGTTAACCATTTATTCAGAATTATTGAGCCCCTAGGACTGGATGCTAGATTAGTTGGCACAGGTACTGTCTTATCATTGGAACAAATGAACTTCCTAGAGCGAGGACTGATTTATTTGTATTTCTTTACTTTTTAAACATCCTCCCGATTTCTTTTTTTAACAGAGACAAAATTTATATGACATAAAATCAACCATTTTAAGGCAAACGATTTAATGACATTTAGTGCATTCACAATGTTATATAATTACCACCTCGTTTTATTTCTAAAACTCCAAAATCAAATCTCATACCCATTAAGCAGTGACCCCATTTCACCATCACCATGTTCAAGGCAGCTACTTCTCTGTATTTTGTTTTTATAGATTTACCTATGCTGGATATTTCATAGAAATGGAATATGTATCCTTCAGTATTTATCTTCTTTTAGTAGCAAAATATTTTCAAGGTTCATCAATGTGTTGGTACTTCATTCTCTTTATGGCTGAATAATAGTTCATTATATGTATATATCACGATTTCTTTATCCATCATTGTTCATGAACATTTGGGTTGTTTTTACCTTGTGGCTGTTACAGATAGTGCTGCTATGAGCATTCACATACAAAAATTCTTTTGAGCACCCGTTTCCAATTCTGGTGGGTATATACCTGGGAGGGGAGCTGTTGGGTCATATGTTCAATCTATGTTTAACTTTTTGTGTAAATGCCAAAGTGTTTTCTACAATGGCTGAACCATTTTATGTTCCCAATAGCAATGTACAAGCGTTCCAGTTTCTCTGACATACACACCAACAGTTGTTATATTTCATTTTTTTAAAAATCACAGCCATCTTCATGAGTATGAAGTGATACCTCACCTGGTCTTGGTTTGAATTTCCCTAATGACTAATGACTAAACAGAGAGAGACAGAGTACGAGTGGGGGAGGGGCACAGAGAGCTGGAGACTCAGAATCCAAAGCAGTCTGCAGGCTCTGAGCAGTCAGCACAGAGCCTGACACAGTGCTAGAACTCATGAACTGTGAGATCATGACAGGAGCCAAAGTCAGATGCTTAACCAACTAAGCCACCTAGGTGCCCAGAGCATCTATCATATGCTTGTTGACTGTTAGTGTTTCTTTGGTGAAATGTCTTTTCAAGTCCCTTGCCAATTTTTTGCGTTGTTGCTGTTTCTTTTAGTTGTAACAACAGTTCCTCATGTATTATGGATACTAGATTCTTACCAAATATACTATTCACAAAATATTTTTGCCCATTCTATTGGCTGTCTTTCATTTCCTTGACTTGTTAAATAATAACCAAAAGTTTTAAGTTTTCATGAAACCCAATTTATCTATTTTTTTCCTTTATTACTCATACTTTTGGTACCACATCTAAGAATCTACTGCAAATCCAAGGTCACAAAGATTTACCCTTCCCTTTTATTTTTAACAAAAGGATTTTTTAGCCTCACTGTGCCTTGTCAAAATATTTGGATCTGCTCTTTTTCAACAACAGAGAGTAACTGTAGTGCGTGTTCTTGCCAGAGAATTGTCTGTGACGTCACACTGTCTGCAACGCACATCTTTCTAAAGCTGAGGTTCAATATATAGTATTTGTGCAGAACTGTGTAAAGGTCAGATAGTGACCCTGTGTCTTGCGTCACCACAACTGTATCGATACAAAGCATTTTGCTCCAGTCCCTTGTAGAAATGGTTCTTACTTCATGGCAAAATCGTCAGAAGACACATCTTACACTTAATTGAAAAAAAAATTATAGATATTCAGTCCCTTCACATTTCATGGATCCTAAGAAACATTTTTTTCTTTAAATGAGGGCAAGTGTGAAAGAGTTGTTTCAAGGGAGGTGGGGATTTCTGTTTTATTAATACATAATCAAATGCAAAGACACACATGTCAAGGGAAGGCTGTGTAGGTAAAAACTGAATCAGTTTAATTTTAATCAGTGATTAATATAAAATGCTATACTTATCTTTTTGGTAAAACTTCAAAAATTTTACTTATTTTCTCTATTATGACAAATTATGGGAGAATTTTTTTAAAAATGGAAAGGAAGTGGAGAGTGGTAAAGCCATAATCTTCACATGGAAACTATGGTACAAAGTAAGAAATGGCAAGAGGTTGCACCTGGGTGACTCAGTGGGTCAAGTGTCTAACTCGTGGATTTGGCTCAGGTCATGATCTCGTGATTGGTGGGATCGAGCCCCACCTCGGGCTGTGCGCTGACAGTGTGGGACCTGCTTGGGATCTCTCTCCCTCTCTCTGACCCTCCTTTGTTTGTGCTTTCTCTCAATATAAATAAACTAATATTTAAAAAAAGACATGCCAAGAAAAAGCAAGACGAAACAATAGTGAAGAAAAAGAGGCGCTTCACAAATAGGTACAGATATTCAGAAGGCCATAGCTATTTAAATGTGGTAAAAAGGCATCCAAACTTACAGCTACACAGAGAAAGAGAAGGTGGTGAAGAATCACACAGAAACACAGAAGAACGAGTGCGAAAGCTAGCAAGACAAATGATTTAAGATTGACAAAGATAGAGAGTGTTCCCCGATAAAAAGAGAGGTTTACTGAGTAACATCCATAGCCTGAATCTCTTCAGGCTTTTGCTGCTGAGGTCTGGGAAAGTTCCACGGCATTTCGCAATGGCAGGCACAAAGGTCCTAACTGTTTGGGGCACTTGGTCCTTCGATCATTGGCCATCCAGGGGACCTTTCAGGAGAGTAGCATTTTTCCCACTCGAGATTGCTCTCCACTGCGTTTTGAGCTTTCTCCACAAGGACAAAACGCACATGGGTAATTTTCAAATGTTTTATCAATCAGTCTTCAGCAGGTAAGACCATTCTCCAATTTAGAGCTTCTACGTGGAGTGAGCGAGGCATAACAAGGCACTCTGAAGTAGCATTAGAGGATTTGTTTTGAAGATTCCTTGGTTCATAGAAATACATGACTTTCTCATCAGAAGTTGTAGGGCAGTGATTTTATTAGCTAAGAGTATCCAAACCCCACTCTTGCTTCTTCATATGATATGAACACTTTAGAAAACTTCAGGAAATTGTATTAGAATCTGTTTACATGGGGATGGTCCGATAAAGGTGATGTCTGTCTGGTGCAGATGTGGTAGTGTCCTATCTCTGTCCTAGTCTTAATCCTTTCAATCCCTGCACATCAAGTCTGAAGTACGAAAATGTGAGGAAATACATGCTGTATTTAGGAGCGCTACTAAGCAAAGAGGATTCAAAGAGATGGAGGCTTTTAGGTGGAGATATCTGATATGGACAGTGGACGGAGATTAACTGTGAGCTAGTAAAGTGCTAGGAATCAGATCTATAAATCTTCTACGTTGTACAATGCAGTCAATGAAAAATCAATATATAAACTCTATTTTCTGATCCTGAGGTTATAGTCTAGGATTTGGTTTAATAATAAGCTGTGTGTTTTAAAATTTCATTTTAAAAGTTATCCAAGGGACGCCTGGGTACTCAGTTGGTTAGGGGTCTGACTGGCTCAGGTCGTGATCTCACAGCTTGTGAGTTCAAGCCCCATATCGGGCTCTGTGATGAACAGCTCAGAGCCTGGAGCCGGCTTCGGATTCTGTGTCTCCTTCTCTCTCTGCTCCTCCCCCACGTGTACTCTGTGTGTGTGTGTGTCTCTCTCTCAACAAAAAATAATAAAAAACAATAAAAAAAGCTATCCAAATATTGAGCGTGTTGAGTTTCAAAAAAATGAAATAATCCTATGACTTATAATGAAAACCAGCATACCTGTACGCCAACCCAGTCTGCCTGAGGTTTTCTTTATTCCAAACGCTTTAAGCCGTTCGTTTCTGATGTTCACAACCATATGGCTAAGTATTGGGCTTATAACTCAGCTTCCTAACTTCGCAGTTGTAGTCATTATCTAATGATCTCCCATTATGAAAATGAGGACCTAGCTCTTCCTCTCACCAATATCCCTCGCACATGCATGCATGCATATGATCTCAACAACTAACTACAACAAAACACAAACCAAAACCAAAATAAAAAACCCTCTAAATAGCACACAGCCAAAATATATGAAGAAACATTGCCCTGAAGATGATATTTAAATAGTAAATAAGCAAATAAAAATATTCAACATCACTAGCCATTAGGGCAATGCAAATTATAGTAATCATGAGATCCTACTATTCACCTATTAGAACAACTAAAATGGAAAATGTAGCAACAATACCAAATGTTGATGAGGATACAGAGAAACTGAATCACCGATATATTACTGGTGGGAATATAAAATGTAAAATAATACAGCCACCAGGAAAATAGTTTGGCAGTTTCTTTAAAAACTAAATACACATTACCATATGGCCCACCAACTTACTCTTGGGCACGCATCCCAGAGAAAGGAAAATTTACACCTACACAGAAACGTGCACACAGGTTATGTTCCCAGCAGCATAGTCCGTAATAGCCGAAACTTAGAAACAACTACTCATGTCCCTCAACAGGTGAATGTGTTTTTAAAAAATATTTTTTAATGTTTATTTATTTTTGACAGAAAGAGAGACAGAGGGCAAGCGGGGGAAAGAAAGAAAGAGAAGGAGACACAGAATCCAAAGCAGGTTCCAGGCTCTAAGCTGTCAGCACAGAGTCCTACACGAGATTCGAACTCACCAACCATGAAATCATGACCTGAGCTGAAGTCGAATGCTTAACTGACTGAGCCACTCTGGTGCCCCTTAATAGATGAACATTTAAACAGAATTTGATAATCCATACTGGATAATCCATACCAGTCAGCCATAAAAAGGCATGAGCTACGATTAAGGCATACAGCAAGTTGGATGGATTTCAAGGGCATTATGCTTAGTAAAAAGAGTAATCCATAAAGGTCATAAACTCTATGACTTCACATTTACATAGTATTCTAAAAATGACAAAATTAGAGAGAAAGGAAACAGGTTAGTGATTACCAGGAACATGGCGAGGATGGTTAAGAGCGAAGGAGATTAATAGTATGAGTGAGGTGTTTGTAGGGATAAAATAGTTCCGGACCATGACCATGGTACTCATTTATCACATTTACAGATGTGATAAACGGCACAAATACACACACGTGCGCGCACATACACGCATGCAAACAGTACCAATGTCAATTTCCTGGTTTTGATAGTGTATGATAAGCCATGTAAAATGTAACTGCTGGCGGGGTGTGGGGGGAGGGGAAGGACCTGAGTAAAAGTACATGGGACCTCTCTGTACTATTCTTGCTTCCTGTGTATCTCTATTTCAAAGTAAAAAAAGTTCTTAAAAAATAAGTATTTAGCATTTATCTTAGTGTGACTAAGACTGTTTGCTGTTAGGTCAAGTACTTTATACACTGATAACATTTTTTTTTCATATTACTTTCCGGTTCTTCCTGGAATAAGTTATTTTTGTTTGGTTTTAAGTGTCTGCATACTTATGTCTTTGCAATCATTTTCAGAGAATTTTAAAGTCAAAGCAATTGCTCCTTTTGTTCATTTTCCTCCCCATTCCTCCAACCTTCATCAACATATTCTTTCAGAGAGTCCTTTATCCTTGTTTGAATTGTGACTCAATTGCATTTGAAAACAGTTTATTTTATCCTAGTTGTGAATAACAACTCAGTAGGGTGCATTATTCTATTTCTATGTTTAAGTTTACCTTCCTTCGACTTCTTTTGCTACTTTTGAGAAGCCTACTATTGTTCCTTTGTAGGTAATTTCCTTTTCTTTCCCTGGCCATTGTTAAGATCTTCTCATTGTCTTTAATAGTTGACAATTTCATTGCAATGAGTCTAGGTTGGGATTTCTTGGCTTCCAAAATTTGAGTATTCATGTCTTCCAGCATTTCTGGAAACCTCTAACTGCTTGAATACTGCTTTCCTCCATTTATTTTTTTCTAAACTCCAGATGTATGCCTTTCATACACCTTAAGCTTTTGAAACATATCTTTTAAATCTCCTTGTCATTCTGTGCTGTGTTTTGAGTAATATCTTTAGACCATCTTGTAGTTCACAAACTTCTTTTCAGTTTTACATTTCTGTTTAAAATGTCCATTGAATTTTATTATTACATTGATTATATATTTAACATATAGAAGACTGATTTGTACTACTTTGTGGCTTTCATAAGCTTTTGATTCTTTTGTGTCTTTAATCATTTCAAACATGCTCATTTAATTTCTGTTTTCAGTAATTCTATTACTTGAAAATATGTACACACAAGGTCATATTCTGGTTTGTGTTCTGTTCGTCAAGACAGATGATATGAGACATGAGAAGATTTGAATCAGCTAAACTGAGGAATCCAGTGAGCAAAATATTTAGTTCTCTGACTTATACTCTTGTAAATTCTGGCCCTTTTACACTCACCTTTGAAATTTTAGTAAGATAACATAAATGAGCACTTTGTCAACGATAAAGAACCATATACAGATGAAGCATATGACCCTAAGCATTTATAACGTGCCATCAGAAATAAGAGATAGAAGACCCTTTAAGATCTATTTTGATTATGACAGGGCCCCTGAGTGGCTCAGTGGCTTGAGAGTCAGACTCTTGATTTCGACTCATGTCACTCTCGCCCGGTTTGTGGGTTCAAGCTCTGTGACGGGTTCTGCACTGACAGCACTGAGTCTGCTTGACATCCTCCTTTTCCCTCTCTCTCTGCCCCTCCCTTTCTTGTGCTCTCTCTCTCTCAAGATAAATAAACTTTAAAAAAAGAAAAAAGAAATCTTGCCTATCAGCAAGGAATCTAATATTCTGCAAAGCTAGGTTATTTGTCCATGAACACACAGCTCTATGGGGGCACAGTCAGAAAGGGGCCCAGATGGCCAGCACTTTCCTTAACTGCTACTGTGAGATGCACCAAGTCAAAGGGGGATGGTTTCTTCTCCAACACAGCAGCTCTACTCTTTTTTTTTTTTTATCAGAAAGTGCACGGTTAGCTTGTAACCCCCTATTTAGCTTCTCTCTTCTCAGTCTTCAGTAACCTGTGCATCATATTTGACCATATCACGTGTAAAGCTAACTCCAGTTCATTTCCAGGGGTCCAAAGAAAACTAGGACTCTACTAACAAAGACGTGTTTCTTCACATCTTTTACAAATGCCACCTTCCCCATAAAAATTTCCCATTTAAATGACATGTGGACCCTTTCATGGTTCCTGCATAATCACAAAATATACAGCGAGCATCAAGATACATAAGATATGTGTTCATAAGTCTCTCTCAAGTTGCGACATTTATACTATTAGAATATATGACTCCCAAGGGCTAGAGAAGTTTTCTACCTTCCTGCCTCCTTGCAAACACATGGTGGTGTTGTGTGCACAGGATGCCTCAGTCACTTCTTGATGAAAACGAAGTGGATTTGGCTCAGGATGGAGTTCTATTAAAAATCGGCTCTGCTCTTTTAACCTTTGCTAGTTTTTAGATGTATAATGAAAGGAGTTATGGAACTTCTGTGAGATTCCGTGAAATCTTTTTTCACACAGTATCGGTGCTACAGAAATAAAATCTCGACGGTCTGCTTTCACTGTTGAACGTCTGAAGTTATCTATGAACTACTGAGGACGATGGAAAAAAAGCCACAGCTGGAAATAGGCTGAGTGTAACTCTGCAATTTAATTGCAAAATTAATAAAATAAAAATAATAATAGTCACAGTAAGACCTAAACCATGCTGGCACAGCTGCTGGGTTTGTTCTTAGATGTTATTAACTCTGAAGGTTGTATTCATGGTGGCCATGCCTTTTTGGAAGGGAGGGCACCTCAGGATTTTGAGTGTAAAGTTTAGAGTTTTTCTTTGATACTGCAGCCTATAATACGGAATGCTAAGGCATTTCAAATCTCAAGCGCAAGACCTTTAAAGTTCAATTAATTTATCTGGCTGTTTGGCTGTGTTCATTTTTATAATCACAGTCGTTTCCTACATAAACAGTGTTAAATGGACCCATTGCAACCCGCCAAGAAATAATTAACTCCTATCATTTTATCTTATATATTTATATGTTCCAAAGTATATGTTGGCACACATCCTCCCTTTCTAGTTCGAAAACCATCGATGAAGTCCAGGTCAGAGGTGTAATTAACTTGCCAACTACCTCTGTATATTCATTCGGACTGAGCAGTGAGCCCCTGGCTATGGAGAAAAGATAGCATTTTCCTAAGTATATATTTAACTTTATTAAATATAACTTTTATTTCAAAATGGTTGAAGCCTCACAGGAAAGTGCAAATGTAGCACAGAGAACTCCTGTGTACCCGTCACCCAGCTTTTCCTGGTGACGGTATCTTAAATAACCATAGGATAGGGTCGTCTGGGTGGTTTAGTCGGTTAAGGGTCTGACTCTTGATCTCGGCTCAGGCCATGATCTCATAGTTTGTAGGATGGAGCCCCACATTGGGCTCTGCACTGACAGTGTGGGGCCTGCTTGGGAGTCTCTCTTTCCCTCTCTCTCTGCCCCTTCCCTGCTTGCACACACACTCTCTCAAAATAAATAAATAAACTTAAAACAAAATAACCATAGTATATGATCAAAGCCAACTGACACTGGTAGAATGCTATTAAGGGAAATACAGACCTCATTTAGATTTTGCCAGTTTTTGTTTTGTTTGTTTTGCTAAATGTTTTTTATTTATTTTTGAGAGACAGAGACCATGCGAGCAGGGGAGAGTCAGAGAGAGAGAGAGGGAGACACAGAATCTGAAGCAGGCTCCAGGCTCTGAGCTAGCTGTCAGCACAGAGCCCGACATGGGGCTCGAACCCAAGAACTGTGAGATCATGACCTGAGCTGAAGGCAGACGCTTAACCAACTGAGCCATTCAGGTGCCCCAGATTTTGCCAGTTTTAATGCACACTCTTTTTAAGACATAATTATTTTAATCTGGTTTAAATGCTAACTCTTACGTTAGACACATGTGCTTTACAGCTATTTTAATATCATTCTAAAATGTTCTAAACAGTGTTCAGTGCAGCACAGTTATAAGAATGATTTTTTTTATCATTTAACTGATGCAAAACTCTGCTTTCTGCTATGGATTCGTTGCCATAGAAAATTTCAAAATTCTTTTTTCTTTTTTAAAAAGGAAAGGAAGCACCTTGAGTGAGAGAGCCTGACTTTTTATCCCCCTCAATAGGGTATGCTCAGTTAGTCCTTCGAAATTGTATATGAAGGGTTAGTACTGCTTTTCCGATCCCACGTCTCAGGTTGGACCAGGGTGGTCCTTAACATCTGGTTCAATATTCACAGCAGATCAGCTTTCAAATACTTTTTTTTTTTTAAAAAAAGAAACGGAAATTAGTTGATACCACGTCTACAATTTAGAGGCCCTTTAGAATATTCTGCTGGAGATGAACAAAAATTGCAAAACATGAAATGCATACTTTCAGACAAAAAGGTAGAACTTAATGTATCTATTGCCTAGTACTATTCATCAGTGTCCCTATGCTAATAAGTCACTCAAGGACGTGAAACAGGTGGCAGAGTTCTGTAGCGAACACAAACAAGTAGATGCTTCCTAAATATTTTAAACAATTGTTCATTATTGATTTTTATAAAATGTATTGCAATCACATTAATCTTAATAGTCTAATATCTTGGTAATACAGTATAAGTCATTCAACAAGAGTTCATTGTGATTTTGCTTTAATTAATATGTGCTAATTGTAAAGTGTTACTTGCCTTTTGATGGTATGGCCTTAATGACTATGCCTCTTTTGGTGAATGCCAGATCGTTATTAATTCCTATTTTATTCATTATAACAACATCAATCAGGGAAAAGCTCATTTACTATTCATGTGAATATAACAGGTAATTCCATTCTAATCTAGTAGTGATTAATATTCACTTGGTAAGTAATTACAATATCACATTTCAAAGTGTTGGCACTGGACAGTACTTATTTTGTGTGGCCTCTCAAAGAACCACAGCGATTTGGACTTAGAACTGAAAAGCTTTAAGAGAGGAAATCAACCCAGGGACATAGAGGGAGGCTTCCCATGTGGCTGGCTAAAGAGAATAATGGTTAAGGAAGAGGTGTGCAAAATATATCACTTTTTTTGGGTCAATTAGTATGCTTTGTATACCCTTAGAATTATCCCCATTCTGTTCATAAAACAAAGAATAATGAAACTGAGAGAGGTTCTGCAGGCCACTGTTTTAGTTCTACGATGTCAATAAATTTTCAAATGACATGGTTTCCCTGTCCAAAATGACAATTAGTTTCAATAAGAAAAAAGTTATATTTAAAAGAAGGAGCTCTTTTGATGTCATCATTTTATTCATATATGAATCAACAGTTGAGTTGTCAAACTAGTTTTGGACCAAAATGATCTTTATATTGAAAAAACAAAATCTACTAAAACATACATTGATGACTTGTAGTAATATTACACTTCGGTCCAAGTTTAAATAAACTGCACCCACTTCCATTAACATCCACAATCAGATTCCCACACATACTGATGCTTAATATATTATTAGGTTGAACTGGATCGATGCTGATCATGGATTTAAAAAATCCTAGAAATAATACGTTTACTGTAGAACATTACAGGCTCTCTGTGTACTTCTGAGATTTATGTGCTACATGGGCAGGATAGGGGAGACACAGAAGAACCACAAAACAATCTTGAAGCACAGGCTGGAGAGATACCATTAATCTTATTTCACAGATGAAGAGATTGATGCTGAGGGCAGTTAAGAGATTTGCCCTAAATCCCACTACACAGCTTTTACAGGAAGCCAGGACTTCTAGCTCTTGGTTTTATGTCCTTTCCTCTCCTGCCCAGGGCCATTCTGCCTCCACTCACTTGTGACAGCTTCTAGAGAACAGGTGTAAGAAAAATGACCAAGGCGTTACAAGTACTTGAACAACTAAAACTACTAGGCCAATAGGGAGGCTGGGGGAGAGGAGGTAAAAAAAAAAAAAAACTAAGTCAGGAATGTGGGGATTTTCAAATCCCAGGTCACGCACTCCATGCCTATTCCTCACATATCAAATACCAAGTCTGTGAGCCACAGGATTTGAATTACAAATCCGACCAGACAGCAGTCTTAGATTTCTGTTGCATTATCGGAGCTACTGAAACAAAGATGGGCTTGGACTAAAGACACTGCCTATCAGTAGATACAAGTGACACTGGAGGGTAGCAAAGGGAAGAGAAATAAAGCTGTGTAAATGTTTGATCTTGAACAAGTCATTTGCTATTTATTTCATCTTATTTCCAACAGCAATGACCTACCTACCAGTCAACAGTGAACAATCAATTTCAATCAGCAATCACATCTACCACACATGATGTTATGAATGATGAACAGAAGGAATAACAGAATGAAATCATTGCCTTCAAGAAGTTCACAACAGATAAATATTTGGAAGCGTGTTCCACTAGGTCTACCACAACACACAGTGTGTTTAGGTGTCAGGTACCCGAGCAGTTGATAGCCCTCAGCTTTGGGACATACAGGCAGGTACTGAGTTGCTGGGAGCGCCCCAGGCCTGGAGATACTTTATCGGCTTACTGTGATATCACAGTGACTGGGGAGTGCGGCAAACAAGTTTGGGCTTTTGTACAGAAAGGAGTGAGTGTGGATCTCAGCTGGGAGAGAGCTAGGACTTTGGGAGATGTTTCTAGAAGAAGTATGAGAAATGGAAGCTTAAACCATAAGGCAGCCAAGAGTCCTGGTGAACATTTCAGCCAATGGAAAGAACAATGATTCCAACAGCATTAAGACTTGTCCACATGAGCAGCCTTCAAATTGCTTGCTGCAAATGCCAGTAGTGTGCCATGGATCATTTGTCTTTCTCTTCTACCTTTGTCTGCAGCCAATTCTACCCATTGGCCAAATGCCTCCTTCTCTGGGGGCATTCTCATTTTTGCAGTCTCTTACTGCCTTAGACCACCTACATCTACATGTCCCCAAATGTGGTTTGCCTAATCCTACAGGTGGGGAGCTGACCTGTAGCGTTACACAGAACAGTTTACATTCTAACATTCATTTTCATGCGAATGTATTATTTAAAAAAACCCCACACTAGCACATCAAACTATAAGGTTACAGGTAATATTACTTAAAGCTGAAAGCAAAAAAACCCCAAAAAACAAAAAACGAAAAACAAAAAAACCAACCCAGCTAATTTTAAGAAAAACATTAAATAATAAGATAGATGTTACTGAGAATACTGGACAATGAAGGGTATTTTATTTTCCTATTACTGCTGGAACAAACTACCACTTAGGAGCTTAGGACAAAACAAATTTATGATGTTCCAGTTCTAGAAGTCAAAAGGCAGAAATGGGTCTCATAAACTAAAATCAAACTGTAGCTAGGACTGCGTTCCTTCTGAAGAAGCTAGAGGAGCATCTGTTTCCTTGTCCATTCCAGCTACTCGAGGCCACCCACACTGTTTGGCTAGTGGCTCCTTTTTCCTTCTAAGCCAGCAGCATGGCATCTTCCTATCTCCGACTCCCACTGTCTTTCTTGGCTCTTTGGTTTCTAAGGACCCTGTGAATATACTGTGCCCGCCCGCATAATCCAGTATAATTTCCCCGCCTCAGGGTTACCTGATTAGCAAGGTGGATTCCCTCAGCAGTTTTCATTCCCCTTTGCCATGTACCGTAACATGTTCACAAGTGCGGGGATGTGGACGTGAACATTGTTGGGAGGCCATTCTTCTGTCTGCCACAACGGGGAAATAAAAAGTACTCTGGCCAATGAGATATTAGCAGGCTTGAGGGAAGCACAGGGTTAAAAAGTTGTCTCTCTATTTCCTCTCCTGCTCTTCCACCCCTGCCTTTGCCAGGAGGACATGCCTGGGCTAGCCTGCTGGAAGGATGGGCAAGATAAGAGCTGCAGAACCCAGACGATCCGGCTACCTACCTTTAGACACATGGGCTCCTAGGCACAAGCTCGCTCAGCCCGTGCAGAATGACCCAATTTAAATCAAGCCACAAGCTAGGGAGCTAAAGAAATACCTATTGTTTTTGTAAGGATGCAGGTCTGATTCAGGTTTCCCCTCGGACCTTGAAGGCCAGCTAATACCATTAACATTTCTGGGGGCGGGCCTAAAGATGGAGGTTAAGACTAGTCACGCCCTACATGAAGGTCCTAGTCACGCCCTGCCTGAGGGTTCTGGCTCCACTCTGTAATTGGTTAAAGTTACTGTCAATGATGTGATGCTATAATGATTGGACCCCTGTACCTGTGTCACAATTTCCTGTATCTCCCCTTCCCAAACTCATAAAAGGCCCTGCCCCGCCATGTTCGGGGCTCACTCCACATGGATCCACTGTGTTGTTGAAGTCTGTGAGCCCGGGTTTAGGCTGGCCGGGCCTAAATACATCATAAAGCCCTTTGCTTTTGCATGCGTGCTTGGGCCTCCCTGGCGGTCTCTGGTTTTTGGGGGCGATAAAGAAATCTTGGGTATTACAGTTTTAAGCTATTGAGTGTTAGGGTGGCCTGTTTCCCAGTAGTACTGTGGCAAATGATAATTAACACAGACATCAAATGATAATTTTGGCAGGTAAACTATTAGAACGAAAACAAATTTCACCATAGACTGGTACCACTATATCGTAATTGGAAGGGCATTTTAACAACTAAAACCATCACAAGAGCATGCTTTCAGGGGAAAGGGTAGACTTTCCTAAGAAAGGCAGGTAACAGGCTTCCATGATTTTTCTGTCTACTCCCTCCCCTCCTCTCTCCTTCACTCTTTATATTTCTCATTTCTGTGCTGATTGAGGAAATCTTCACAGATCATCTGCAGTGGAGAACTGCTGCCTGCACACTACTTAGTGTAACGCTTTGCACATCGTAAACCCTCAAGAATGTTGTTGAATGAGTAATCACAATGCGAATTGAGCCATTCACAATGCGACGCTGCTAATTCTGGAACTGAATAATGTGGTCATTGCAATGTACTGTCATGAAAACTTACGGAAAAGAAACATTTTATATGGAAGATATTGTATTCTCCATTATTTCAGCAACACTACTGAAGCATATTAAAGTCATGCTGTGACTTTGTAGAAAGCTATTATGTCTTACTAATTTAGAAGGACACACTGACTCCATGTTGACTGACTTGGAGGTGGGCTTACCATGTTGATTTGTTTCTTTTTAACTCTCACCTGCCAGTCTGAGAGTTTTCTTTAAGACGGTAATGATAACAAATTAGTCAATAATGTGTTAAGGGGATTTAATGTAAAAGGAACTAAAAAAAATCCAATTTCCAAACTGCCATATCTAGTTAGCACATGTCATAGTATAGCTTAACCCATGGTGCATTAACAAAATATAAGTCAAAGTTAGATTTTAGAAAGATGGAGAAGACACAGTTCTCACAAAACATTTCACTGGGATAGACAACTTTAGGCTTTTTGTGTACTGGCAAACCCAGACTCTTTAATTAAAACAATTCTTCCTAATGATCTACATCTAATCAGGTACAGTGGAATATTAATAAAATCTGTTTTACATTTTCTGGCTTACTTTTTAATAGATATTTAAGTGGACTGAATTTGAAAGCAGTCAATTTGTATTGTTTTAACAAGAACAAGTTTACTTTGCTTTCCCATACAGAAACATCTGCTATTTTTTTTTAAAAAGCCAACTTATTATTTAAAGGCAAGACTATCAGATTACTAAAAGATAATCCTATAAAGAAGGATGATAGTTAGATGGAATGTTATAAAGCAAAAATAGTAAACTATTAATGGCAAATGATAGGGGGTGGTTATAGAAGTGATCACTGAAAAAAATCAGCTTTGATATATAATTAAACTTTTCTAGACAGAAAGAGGACACTGGAGAGTGAGGAGCAGAAAGAGTGGGGAGAGAGACAGAGAGAGAGAGAGAGAGAGAGAGAGAGAGAGAGAGAGAGAGAGAGAAGCAGGGCTCATGCGAAGGCTCATGCTCACCTGATGCAGGACTTGAACTCACTTAACTATGAGATCATGACCTGAGCTGAAGTCAGATGATTAACTGACTGAGCTACCCAGGTGCCCCTATAATTAAATATTTTTATATTAAAAAGTTAGAAAAAAATCCTGAATTGAAAATATTACATCCCTATGTATTTTTATATTAGTACTGTTGTTTTGTTGCCTTTCCCTTTTCTATAGGAATGATTAGTAGCCATCTATCTTTGAAATATCTGAAAAACAGTTTTTTGGGGCAGCTCATCTTGTGTGACTTAATGACTGTAAGATGTGACAGTCCCTGTGAACCAGGAGGCTATTCTACAATTTGAGATTACTTCGCAGAATATATAAAAATTAATTGGGCTGAAGAGGGGAGTTTAAGCAGAGGTCTTCCTAGCAGACAAAAGTATGGTGACAAAAGATGAGGAGTGTCTAGGTAGCCTTGAATTTTTTGTATATCTCGCCCTCAGAAGGATTCAAAGAAATGGGGTCATGGAAAAACTATATCAGGAATGGTCTTGAATTCTACTCCAAGGATGTGGAGTTTATCTTAAAGGTGCTGAAGAGTTTCAAACACGGGTATGGTAGAGACAAGGTCAGCCATCATGTTAGATGAAGTGAAACTACATGCAGAAAGACCAGTTTAGAGGCTACTATATTTTCTAGGTGAAACTAATACCAATAACATAATTAACCAAAATCAGTACCTACTCTTTTTGGTTGCATTTTACATATCTGACTCTCTCTATACGGTAATCTCAGTAAAGTTGCAGGATACAAAATCAACATACAAAAAGCAATTGTTTCCTTACACTAATAACAAACTACCTGATAACGAAATTTGAAAAACCAATCCCATCTACAGTATCCTCTAAAAGAATAAAACACTTAGGAATAAATTTATGTATAGGAATGAAAGAATTATACACTGAAAACTACAAAACATTAATGACAGATATTAGAGAATATACAAAAAGAAAAAAACCAAAAAGACATCAATGTTCATGGATAGGAAGACTTACTATTATTAGGATGTCCATACTACCCAAAGTGATCTACAGATTCAATGCAGTCCTTATCAAAATCCCAAAGCCATTTTGTACAGAAATAGAGAAAAAACATTCCGAATTCATATGGAATCAAAAAAGATTCTCAATTTCAGAAAAAATTTTGAAAAAGATGAATAAAGCTAGATGCAGCTCAGTTCCTAATTTCAAAATATATTACAAAGCTACAGTAACTAAAACATGGTATGGGACTGCCATCAAGACATGTAGACCAATGGATCAGAAGGAAGAGTGCAGAAATAAATCCATAGTGACCTATTACAAGAGTATCCAGGATCTACAATGGGAAAAAGATAGTGACTTCATTAAAAGATGCTGGGAGAACTGGATATCCACATGCAAAACAATGAGACTGGACCCTTATCTAACATCATACACAAAATTCAACTCAAAATGGATTAAAGATTTAAATATCACTACATGGCAATGAGAAAGAATGAAATCTGGCCATTTGTAGCAAAGTGGATGGATCTCGAGGGAGTCATGCTAAGTGAAATAAGTCAGGCAGAGAAGGACAGATACCATATGTTTTCACTCATAGGTCTAACAGTAGAAACCTAACTGGGGACCATGGGAAGGGGAAGGGCGGGGGGAAGAGGGAGAGGGAGGGAGGCAAATCATGAGAGACTCTTGAATACTGAAAACAAACTGAGGGCTGAAGAGGGAGGTGGGAAGGGGAAGGGGGTGATGGTCATGGAGGGGGACACTTGTGGGGAGAGCACTGGGTGTCAAATTGGAAACCAACTTGGCAATGAACTATTAAAAAAAAGATTTAAATATTAAGACCTAAAACTCTAAAACTCCTAGAAGAAAACATAGGGGAAAAGCTTCATGATGTTGGTCTTGGCACCAATTTCATGGATGTGACACAAAAAGCATAGGCAACCTAAGCAAAAATAGAAAAGTGAATTATTTCATTCACTCCTTTCAGCCAGTCAACAAAAATTTTATGAGGAAAGTGAAATGAGAAGAAATTAAGAAATTTGCCTAAGGCTACAAGATTTGAATCAGGTATGCTTGATTCCACAGTGATAAAGTCCTGAAATGAGGGACAGTCATAGAGAAAAGACTGTTTCGGGAGAGATTTTAGGATTGCATGTCAGAGTAGATGTACATACAAAAGAGAAGTTGGGCTGGACTCAGAGGCTCCTGGCTTAGAAAACTGGGTAAATGATGGTGTCATTTCCTGAAAGAGGGAATAGAAGTAAATGTCTACACTTACTAAGAACTTCAGTTTGGGACATGAGGATTTTGAAATGACTATGGACAGGAAGAAGTCTCAAAATATTTAACATATGCTATAGCCAAAGCGCAACCAACCAGAGCAGACACTAGACAGTATACCCCACCTGTGCTTATTAGCACATATCAGTCTTGTGGCCTAAATATAGAGGTTCATTGGAGACTCGCAGACATAAATATGGAATGAACCCCAAGAGGAAGATACAGGAAGAGATAATGATTCTGGACTCATTTGCTTACAGGTACTAAATGGAGCTTCTGATGAAGATGTGATCATGAAGAGGGCATGGGATGGAAAGTGGAGCAGGGCTGAGGACAGGGTCTGGGGAACATCCACACTTATGGAAGAGGCAGGGTGTGAATCACCTGTGAGAGAGTGAATAATAGGCTGATAAGTCAGATTTGAAAACCTGGGTAAAAGGACATCAAGGAACTCAAGAAGGAAAGAATTACACAGAGAGACTGAGTCAGGTGATTTGAGAGGGAGGGAGGACATTGACTGCCTTGGTGACAGCAGTTTGATTGGCAGGGAGGAGTAATAACCAGATAATATGGGCTGAAAGGGAATTGTGGGTAAAGAAGGGGAGTTAGTCAGCCGTGCTATTGCTTCACAAACATTGGCTGTGAAATGGAGAGAGGAGAGGTAACATGGAAGTGGGTGGAAGAAGAGCGGTTTGAGGTTGAGACCTGTGTTTGTTAACTAAGAGGAAGGGTACTAATGGGTAAATTAACAGCAAACAATCAGCAGGAAGGTGACTGAAAAGCTAAGAACAAAGCTCTGAGGAGATAGAATTCAAAACAGGGTTGTACTCACACCCTTTCTACATCCTACTATTCACACAGCAGTCAATGTGATTTTGTAAAAAAATAAATAAATAAATAAACACAACTTAAAAATTTATCGGCCATTTTCCCAATGAGAATGTAAACTCTAGAGGGTGGGAACCTGTCAGCCAAGCCAAGGGCTGGGAGAGTGCAGACATGCTAAGAGAAGTAGCATGAATGAAGAATAGAGTGTGTCTGAAGGGGAGGCCATGAATCCCTAGTTTCCTGTGTGCTTTGTGAGAAAATCATTCCATGTAAGGAATTTGTAGGTCTTTCCTTTATGACTGTGACAGACCTGCCTTGTTGAACCAATCTAAGAAAATTCTGGTTACTCCATTTCTCTTTCTCTTTCTTTCTTCACACAAAGAACAACTTAATATTTATCACCTTTAAAAAAAAAAATTCTTCCTCCCTACTCATGCTTACCTCCCAAACCAGTCATGGCTTTTTCCAAAGTATCCCTCATGACTGCCATGAACATAAATTGAACTTCAGCTTTTTGGTACTGATTGAGCCTACAAGAAACTACCGACCAAATTAAACCAAAATAACTCGTTATGCCCCATTATGTAGGAGACTTTGCTGTACTAATTTTTTAAAGTATTTATCTATTTTGAGAGAGAGAGAGGGAGGGAAAAAGTGAGTAGGGGAGAAGCAGAGAGAGGGGGAGAGAGAGAATCCCAAACAGGCTCTGCACAAGGGGCTTGATCTCATGAACTGTGACATCATAATCTGAGCTGAAATCAACGGTCAAGCACTTAACTGACAGGACCATGCAGCGCCCATGGACTAAATTTTTTAAATGATCTTTTAATTAGTGGTTCACCAAGTGTGGTCCTTGACTAGCAACCAGAACTATTCCCTGGAAATGTGATAAAAATACAAATTCTCTGACTCTACCCAAACCTAAGTGATTACACTTATGAAGTCTCTTTCTCCATTAGAATGTCTTCAGTGGTGAAAGTCATGGAAGAAAATTAATGCATCTAGCTTTCCTTCATTCAACAGTTCTTAGTAATAGTCCAGTAACATCCATCTTAATTGGAAACTTGCTAGCAATGCAGATTATGAGTCCCACCACAGCCCTAACTGAATCTGAAATTCGGGTGGTGGGTCCCTTCATTGTGTGTTTAACAAGTCCTGAAGTAGTTCCCATGTAAGTTCAAGTTTAGCCTAAAATAATGAATTTATGGCCTAGCATAGATTATATCCAGAACACAACTAGACCAGGGGAATAAGTAAAACCAGGTTTTCTCTTTGTCAGAAAAAGGTAACATTCTTACAACCAATCCCACAGAAATACAAGCAATCATCAAGGATCAATTTGAATGGAACCACAGAAGACCTCGAATAGCCAACGTAATATTGAAGAAGAAAACCAAAACGGAAGGCATCACAATCCCAGACCTTAGCCTCTACTACAAAGCTGTCATCATCAAGACAGTATGGTACTGGCACAAAAACAGACACATAGACCAATGGAATAGAATAGAGAACCCAGAACTGGGCCCTAAATGTACGGCCAATTAATTTTTGACAAAGCAGGAAAGAGTATCTGACGGAAAAAAGACTGCCTCTTTAGCAGGTGGTGCTGGGAGAAATGGACAGCAACATGCAGAAGAATGAAACTAGACCACTCTCTTACACCATACACAAAAATAAACTCAAAATGGCTCAAGGACCTGAATGTGAGACAGGAAATCATCAAAACCCTAGAGGAGAAAGCAGGAAACAATCTCCTTGACCTCAACCGCAGCAATTTCCTACTCAACACATCCCTAAAGGCAAGGGAATCAAGAGCAAAAGTGAACTATTGAGACCTCATCAAGATAAAAAGCTTCTGCACTGCAAGGCAAACAATCAAGAAAACTAACAGGCAACCGACAGAATGGGAAAAAATAGTTGTAAATGGCATATCAGATAAAGGGCTAGTAAGCAAAATTTACAAGGAACTCCCCAAACTCCACACCTGAAAAATGAATAATCCAGTGAAGAAATGGGCAGAAAAAATGAATAGACACTTTTCCAAAGAGGACATCCAGATGGCCTACAGGCACATGAAACGATGCTCAGCGTCACTCATCATCAGGGAAATACAAATCAAAACCACACTGAGATACCACCTCACACCAGTCAGAGTGGCTAAAATGAACAAATCAAGAGACTGTAGATGCTGGTGAGGATGTGGAGAAACGGGCACCCTCCTACATTGTTGGTGGGAATGTAAACTGGTGCAGCTGCTCCTGAAAACAGTGTGGAGGTTCCTCAAAAAACTATGATCCATAAATAGCACTGCTGGGGATCGACCCAAGGGATACAGAAGAGCTGATGCATAGGGGCACATAGACCCCAATGTTCATAGCAGCACTTTCAACAATCACCAAATCATGGGAGGAGCTTAATGTCCATCAACCGAGGAATGGATAAAGAAGATGTGGTATATATACACAATGGAGTACTACATGGCAATGAGAGGGAATGATATATGGCCATTTGTAGGAAAGTGGATGGACTTCGAGGGTGTCATGCTAAGTGAAATAAGCCAGGCAGAGAAGGACAGATACCATATGTTTGCATCATAGGTCTAACAGGACAAACCTAACAGAGGACCATGGGGAGAGGCAGGGGGGAAAAAGAGTCAGGGAGAGGGAGGGAGACAAGTCATGAGAGACTCTTGAATACTGATAACAAATTAAGGGCTGAAGAGGGAGGGGGAGAGAAGAAGGGGGGGTAATGGTCATGGTGGGGGGCACTTGTGGGGAGAAGCACTGGGTGTTATATGGAAACCAACTTGACAATAAAGTATTAAGAAAAAAAAGAAAAAGGTAACATTCCAGAGCCAGATAAATCTTAGGACATGGATTAGACAAAATACACACACACAATGGGATAGAAAGTAAAAAAAAAAAAAAAAAAAAAAAGACTGAAAATGACTGAAGGGAACCTGAAATAGCACATCATGTTTGAAATCGTATATTTTTAAAAGCTACATCTGTGCTAAATCTCAGAACTCTTCTTTCTGTGTGCTAGTTTGAGAGACAATTTATCCGTGATACAAGTGCCACATACATATATCTAAATATGAAAGGCTGCTTGCATGGAGAAGGTAACACCTTGCATTTAGTAAACTAATTTCCAATGGGATAGAAATGTCTTTCATGAAAATGTTACCCTCTGAAAATATTCTCCTGACTATTCCTGTCTGCTTTCATGTTGGGGGTGGTGAGGGGGGGATATTCTGAATAGGATCCAGAGCTTCTCCAAAGACAGGTTGACAAGGTTGTCATCCCATAGCACCTATGTACCAGGAATCTCAGAATCCAGTTTAAGTCAAGACATTTCACAGAGGCTTTCTAAGAAAGTGGAATTTGTATATGCATCTGTCTGAGATGACTATCAAGTAAAAAGGCACCAAAAACAAAGTAGCCAAGAACGTATTCATTCAAATGAACGTCCTTTGATGAAGTGAGTAATGTTTTAATATAAGAACTAACCGCCTCCTTTGAAACTGTCTTTGAAGAGTTTCTAATAACAGAAGACATTCTAGTAGGTATCCAATTTTTTAAAGAATTGACTACACCCAGGTCTACCATTTATTTCTTTTATAAACAATAAGAGGCATTTAAGATTGATGCCAAAAATAAAATCCATCCTCAAAATAGGAAAATTCGTGACCTCTGAAAACGTTGAAAAAGAAGAAAGCACAGCACTGGAAAGCCCTTGAAAAAGGAGTGCCGAGATGGTTGGGATGGTAAGAACATTCCAGAAATAATCCCACAGCCTGTGAAGGGGACTATTTAGACACGAAATGTTTGATTTAAAAAATCAGTTGCATTACTTTAGTTGTTTATTAAAGACTGTATGTATAACTATAATGAATTATCCAGCAGTTAATGCACGGGGGCCAAGCCAGTGCCATCATCTGGAAGCACAGCTCGTGTTGGCCTTGAACATCTCCTCTCCTGAGCCTCCTCAGGCGCTCAGAAGTTCCCTGGGCCTCCTCTATGGGTTCTTCTCCCTCCTCTATTGTAAATGGTCATTGAAACTTGGGCTTTAGTGTTTTTCACGTTTTGTTGTACACAGACACCCTCCTGCCCTGCACGTGTTCCCCAGATTTCAGTTATTGTTGGGATACAGACGATCTCCCAAGTCTCTATTTCCAGCCTAATACCCTATGCTGAACTTCCCAGCCGCACAGCCAACAGCCTGGGAACAGTCCCTGATTTTTGCTCCTTTCGGATATTCCCCCAACTGTACATATCCTAAATCAGTGTGTTTCGGGTTGATCCCTGGCCAGCAGCAGCACAGGAGAACTTTTTAAAAATGCAAATTCTCCGTGCCTGCGCCAGACCTCCAGAATCAGGAACTCAGGAGGCGATGCTCTGTCTGCCTTCCAAGTGATTCCATTGGAGCTAACACTGAGAGCCACTGTCCTAAGGTATATAACATCTACCCTGAGTATTAATCATGCTTTTTAATTTTCTCTATTTTATCATGCTTTGACATCTTGGGGGCCTTGCTGTCCAGGGAGAGATGGCCCCTCCCAAACAAAATGGATTCCAAGAGACAGCAGATGACTCCCTTGTGATCATACCTTTCATTTGCAAAGTCCATAATCCCAGTCACCTCCTTTATTTAACTCTCACACACCAAGCCAGTATTTCTAGGGCCACGTACTGGACAACAAGACACCCAATAGCCCGGAGGCTGTTGAAATTATTCAAAGGATCCAATCCTAAACTTGCTCAAACTTGCCTATCTGCCTCATCCATTTCTTTAGAGGTAAACTGCAATAAAGGAAAAACCATGCTTTCTCCTTTGCTCCTTCTGCCTCCTGAATGACCCCAGTACTTCGTCTGGTAGCCCCGAAAAGTGTCATAAGTCCCCTTATCCTGGGAACTGTGAGTAATAAAACTTCCCTCATGGCAACGACTTGTCTATGCCACCACTCGGTAACCTCTATAAATAAATCCCAAGTACAACTAAAACATGTTACCCCTTCAAACATACTCTAAGCCTTGGGTTCCCTATACAGTGAGTGCCTTCAGCTGTCCAACCAGGAACCTTGGCCTCTTCCTTTCCCTTAACCCTTCACATTAATCTGTTACATAATATGGCAAAGCCTAGCTTCAAACAACAAGAATAAAACCCCAAACAACCAAACCTTGGAATCAATTCCCATCTCTCCACCATTTACAGCACTGTGTCCCGTCTGGCTTTTGTAAGTCCTCTACTGAAGGATATTTTCATCTCAGAGCTCTTGTCCCTCCCGCCTCAACCCAGATTTCATTTTATATGAAGTTACTCCTCTGCTTAACAAACAAACAAACTTAAGTGGTTTACCATTGCTACGCAAGGAAAACTTAAAAGAACTCTTTCCGACACTTGCTCGCCTTCTGGTTTCCTTTCTCCTCAACCAAACTCCAGTTTTACCAAGCTGCAGTCATCTGAAAATCACTTTCCCATGACTTTAGAGCGTGGACAGCATGCTGGTCAGCTTAGCTCGCCCCTTAAACCTTCCCCCTCACCTGAGAAACTCATCTTGTAGATATCAGGGAAGGTGTCCCAAACCCCTCAAGGCAGAGCTGTTTTTACCATTTCACGTCCCATCTCATCCCACCTCCTGCCATCTTCCTTCCTTCCTGGAATTCCTGTCCGTAGTAAAATGAGAAAGGGGAACGGGGTAGGAGTGAGAGAAGGAAGGACCTCCAGGTAAGAAGAGGACAAGAGGCATCAGCGGACAGAAATGAGTTCCTGGAATTCTTAATTAGAAGTCTGAAGGCATTTTTGACAAGTCAAATAACTGTAAACAGTTTCACAAATCACCTTCAGAATGAATGGCATGTCTGTTCACCTATTTACCTGATGTTTTTCTCTAAGTTGACTTGTACTGACCCATTTGGTTTCTGTTAGTCTCATTCTAAGCAATGATATCTTTTTTTTAAAAATAGTTTATTGTCAAATTGGTTTCCATACAACACCCAGTGCTCTTCCCTACAAGTGCCCTTCTCCATCACTACCACCTCTTTTCCCCCTCCCCCTTCCCCTTCAACCCTCGGTTCGTTTTCAATATTCAATAGCCTCTCAGGTTTTGCGTCCCTCTCTCTCCCCAACTCTCTTTCCCTCTTCCCCTCCCCCTGGTCGTCCATTAGGTTTCTCCTGGTCTCCTGTTAGACCTATGAGTGCAAACATATAGTATCTATCCTTCTCCGCCTGACTTATTTCACTTAGCATGACACCCTCAAGGTCCATCCACTTTCCTACAAATGGCCAGATTTCATTCTTTCTCAAGCAATGATATCTTAAAATCAACTGTTTATGGTACTAGCTACGTTTTTTAAAACACATTAAATAAATACTTAATTATTAAAATTTGTAAAGTATCCAACCATGTACCATGTAATAATACTCCACTTTCATTACTCTAGTGGGAAGTGAACACTTGGGGGAAAGAATTGTTATAAATGACAAGTAATGCATGCAGGCATATGAAAAATTAAATTAGATAGCTTAGGAAATTAATTATAATTTATAATATTTCCCCCATGGTAAATTTATTCCAAATTCCAAACATCTGAATTATAAACCAACTTTTGCAGGAAAAAAACTTCTTATAAATAAGAAGGCATCTGATAATTGATACATACTTAGCAAATGAACAACTGAGTTTATTTTGCTGATTCACAATTCACAAGTAATTTTGAGGTCAGGTTTCTGATCGCTCATTTGTAGCTGTTTTCCAAAGTGTTGATACTTCAGTTTTACTTTTAATGGCTGCCAATGTGTCTTCCAATGCAAAAAGGTTCCAGTGGCTTTGCAAAGGTAGCTAGGATGACCTGAAACTCAAGGACTCTAGCCACAAGGGGATTTTCTGGTTACGTCACTAAGAGTCAAGTAGCTTTAAGTGACTCAACAAATGTGAGACATATTTTCAAAGTGGCGTCTCCCTGATGTACCCCCACAGATAGACTAAACCAGGTTTCCATTTAAAAAAAGATTTTCATTGTAGGTATCCATTTTAGTCTGCTATCTTGTTATTAATCGTGTTCTTAAAGACTGTTTTCTTATCACAAAGTTCTCACAATATCACCCATACTCAAAGACATACTTGAGACAGTATCCTCACAAGTGATAAATGACTACTTTTTTTTTGCTTCTAAAACAGGCTTGAAAATGCCCTGTATTTTGCATTATGTGCATCATAAACTTCTAATTGCCCTTTCAGAGTATTCCATAAAAAAAGAATGCCTGACATTCTTTAAGAATAGTATGGCATTAAAACTGAAGCCCTCAGAGATGGTAAGATAGAATATTTAAAATCTGTACTCTACATTTGGAAATTCTCCCAAGGCTATCAGTGAAGAACTACTTATCAGTGAAAGTCTGGAGGTCCTTTTCTTTTTGGATTAATGGAAATCTCTAGAACTGTATTTTCTAATATGGTAACCATTGGCCACATATGCCTACTGAGCACTTGAAATGTGGCTGGTCTGAAAGGAGATGTGCTCTAAGAGTAAAACAGACAAGAGTAAAACATGAAAAAGTACTGCATTAACAGTTTTTATGATAATTACATATTCAAATGATAGTCTTTTAGGCATATTAGGTTACATCTGACCTATTATTATAGTTGATTTCATCTCTTCACGTTTACCTTCTTTAGAAAAGCTACTAGAAGATATTAAGTCACATTATATTTCTGTTGGACAGAGCTGCTCTAGAAAAATGAAGAGAACAAGGATGGCCCTAGTAGATATTCTAGTTTTCATTTTGTAAGTCAACAGTTTATTAGATAATTTTCTCTGACTTGATGAGAATCAGAAACTAATCCTGTAATTGAGGTATTTGGAATCAAGGGCCTGTATTTCACTGACTGCTATTTTGAATTAGTTTAATAAATCTACAACAGTGTGATAGAAATTATTTTCGTACTTTACTCATTTAAGTTTGGTGAAGTCACCAAGATAGGCATTTTGTGATTAATATACTATAAAATCAATGGCATTACCAAGATAGAAATCTGATATTTAATCATCAAGTTTATCCATAATATATTTTTGACAGAAAATAATTAGACTCAAGAAAACAATAGACAGTATTTTCCCCCAGGGGAGATTATCTTCCATTATATTCAATTTCATCCTCAAATTAAGTCATTTGAAGAGACAGCAAAATAGATTCAAATTTTTTGTTATATTTCTGAATTTTTTTCTGAAGGTGAGAACAAAGTAGATTGAATAAATTGACAGATGGTACTGATTTCGCACACCATTTATTTCTGGGCTTATGGCAAGTTCTACGGAAGTAATTCCTCTTAAGGAATTTATCTCAACGAGTGAATTTCCACTCAGCCTTTAAAACGCATCTCAAATGTCCTCTCTTCTAGGAAGCCAGGTTGGATCCCACTGGGCAGTTATCCATTTCATACTCTGCTAAAGCATATGCCTTATACATACTTCTCTTATTCAATTTCCCTTTCCTTTCCTCAACTCTCATGCTAGTTTCCTGACAAGATGACTGAAGTCAATCCAAGTCTTATTCATCTCTGAATTATCAATGACTTATCCAATACCCCCAGCATCTGGTAGACACCTAAAATGTACGTATATTCAGTGAGGTGATAGTAATACTGCCAGATATTAGGGACAGCAACTTTGACAATAAACCATGTTTAAACATGTATAATGTGGGCACCCGGGCGCCTTAGGTGGTTAAGCGTCTGCCTCTCGGTTTTGGCTCAGGTCATGATCTCATGGTATGTGGGTTCAAGCCCAGCACTGGGCTCTGCACTGACAGCATGGGGCCTGCTTGGGATTTTCTCTGTCCCCTCTCTCTCTCTCTCTCTGCCCCTTCCCTGATCACTTTATCTCAAAATAAATGAATAAACTTAAAAAATGTATAAATTAATCTCATAAACATCCCAATGAAGAATCTGGTGACTGCCAATCCTCAATGATGTAATAATAAAGTTAATTTTTAGTGATAATTTATAAATAAAGATTAACTTTGAAAAATACCACACACACCAAAAGAGGTGATGGAATAATAAGGGATCTTCTAACCACTGAAGTAAATATTTGTCATCTAAAGGCAAAGGTTTTGATTGAGTTTCCTGAAAGGATTACCCAAGGCTCTTTTTTTTCTACATGTCCAGCTGGTTTTTATTAATTCTCCTCATCAGCATTTGTTGACTGAGTCTACCTGTGATCACATCTCTTTAAGCAGAGCTTTTTCAAACTGCTTTTCATGCAATTTCCCGGGGGGTTGCAAAAATGTTCATCGTGTTCATATTAGTGAAGGTAGTAATGTCTATTCTTGAAAAACTTTGTGTGTGTGCGTGTGCATGTCATTTAACTATATATAAGGGAATGACAGTGTGAAACACATGGTGGGAAGGATCAAAGAGGTATGAGTCAGTTACTCAGTCGCTTTAATTACTCAATACTGTCAGCTACCAAGTGAGTTTTGACTGTTACAATTGTCTTAAATTGTTTTTATCCTTATAAGCTATATCCATACTTGGATCATTGGTTAAAGACAGGAAACATCAATAACATTGATGTTGAAATACAGCAAGTTACTGAAAAAACTATAAATAATAATAATTCTGCATAGTTTCCTGAAGATGATCTTTGGAGGAAACTAATTTGTAAATGCTATATATCAAAAGTAGACATTTTTATTGCCCCCCTTTTACAGATGAGGAAATTGTGGCATATGGTCTAAGTAATTTGTCCCGGAATGTCTAGCTATTGAGTCTTCCAAGTGGGATCTGACAGAAAAAGAGATTCTCAAAGGGTACTGCAAGTTAGATTTATCTGAGAAGCTTTCAAGAATTCTGATGCCCAGACACCACAGCCCATCAATTAAATAAAAACCTCAGAATGAAATGGTGCTCACTGTTGCTCAAAGTGTATTTTTTCAAGAGATGCTTGAGAATGTCAGCTTGAGTCTCTTTTATCTCATGTTGTCTAAAAATCAGATTAGCTAAATTTTAGAGGGGGCTGGGGTGGAGGCAAGAATTCCAAATATCCAGTAGTAGGAAAGTAGTAGTTCTTTCTCTGACATTATATAACAGTTAAATTTCAGTCTCCATTTTCATGTATATTTTGTCCTGGAACCCAGCAGGTAACTTAAAATATATTATTAATTTACACATTTTCCTATGAGAGTTAAGAATCATTGTTAAAATGAAAAAAAGTAAAACATTTGTCTCTACATAACAAATATTATTATAAAGCTCAGTAAATGGATGTTATGAAATCTTAAATAATATACTAATATAAGCTATGATAGTCTAAATAATATAACAATATATTATCAACATTTTATCATATAAAAATTATACTAAATAATTAAAATCACTTCATTATCTTACAGCATGCAAGAATGACTAAATGATTTTTTTAATTTCTTGGGCATTTAAGATAACTATGAAGAGAGAAGTTCAGGAAAGGTGAGTAAACACTACAATACACCAGGATTTTTCCAGCTTCAGTATTGCTGAGATTTTGGATTGGATGCGTCTTGGTCATGGAGAGCTAACCTGGGCATTGTGGGGTGTGCAGTAGCACACCTGGCCTGTACCCACTGCGCTTGAGCTGTGACTATTAAAAGTGCTTCCAGACACTGCCAGTGTCTCATGGATGGCAAAAGTGCCCCTCCCTTTCAGACTCACTATGTCGGACGAGCTAGCTCAGAGCTGTACCCTCTAACTAACGCAGCCTCAACAATTTGGACACAGCCCTTTAGTCTTCTGACTCAGAAGAATCATGTCTTCTGCAAGTCTGTAATACAGATTTAATTAATAATATGCAAGCTATTGTGATGGGAGGTAATGGCCTGTAACTTTCTGAATCACCCGCAAACTACCATTTGGACACTTAGTGTGCTTTATAACATAGAATCCTAAGATTTTTCAAAATTGATCATTCCTTGAAATCCTACAACAGTTTTGATAGTTGATTAATTGGGCATTTTAATGTAATCTGAAAATCTTCTAAAAGGTTTCTGATACATTTTCCAAACTACTACTTTTTATAAAACTCTCATCAGCTATTCTTTGGTAGGATGTGCCTTTTCTCCATTTCACTGTAATCATTTATTTGTACCTTATGGTATAAGTTCCCAGAGGTGGGATTTAGGTTGGATCATTGCAATAGCCCCCAGGGCATTCTACAGAGCCTTACATTTAGTAACTGATTCTGCCATTCAATGGTTTACATATTAGGGGAGTTACATTATTCAAATATATGTCTCATTGTTAAAAGCTCATCTAGAATATTTATATATATGCGCATATAAGATTGTTCCATAAGACTTAAAAACATTAATGTATTGAATTCCACATGAAAAAAACCCCAAACCTATCTAGCCAAGGGGCCTTGGGTTGCTTCCATTTTTTTTTTTTAAGCTTTTGAGCAATTGTTCTGGCTCATGTAAATAAGCTTTAATCCTCTGTCCCTGTATGCTTTGGATGAATTAAGTACAATTCTTTGTGAGTGGAGAAGAAATATAGATGAATGTCTTCCACATGTGTTAGCCATCCTAACAAACACCACTAAGTAGCAACTTCTCACCTTCGCTGTAGAGGGTATCTTCAATTAGAAATATACTAGAAAGATTGTAACCACAGAAAGGACATTGAGTAGTATTTCAGCTAATTGGCAGTACATGCCTTCCAACATTTCAGAGGTACCTTCATTTAATGACTCCCCTGAATGAAGTAATTGGCTGAAATTTACTTTGCGGTTCTTAATATAAAGTTGGGCCCGTCATTAGCAAGAACTAAGAAACTGGGGTCAGTATGCACTTAAATGAAGTCTAAGAAAAAAAGGTATTTCACTTTCAAAGGACCTATGCTGTACCTTCTTCTTTTTTTTTTTTAAGATTGCAAGTCATCTATTTTATAACATAATGGCAATAATATTGCCTCTGAGTTAACTGTGTAATAATTCACTTTTGGTACTGCAATAATTGAGCAAACAGAAGCTGGTACTAGAGGCATTCCTTTCCTTTATTTATTGTAATATTTTTCCATAATTTAATGAGAAACATTTCAAGAGCAACATTTTTATCTTTCATGTTAAATTAATTTACAATGCTATGAGCTATAATAAAATGAGAGAAACCATCAGCAAACAGCAAAAGTTAATAAAGACAGATATTCTCAAAGTTTCAAAGACTGGAAAAAACTCAAATCACAAGAGTATTTGCTTTCTTATTCTTCTTTGTCTTCTTCTTCTCCTTTGGCTTAGTTCAATTTGTCATAGTTTGTTCTCAATTATTTTGTACTTACTGCTAACATAACATAATACTGATGGAGTAGAAAAGATGAATTACTAAACTGAAACATACATAATTAAAACCACCTAAGAAACAACAAAAACTTTGCGATATATTTACTAGGCTACTCTAGGTTTATATAAAGGACGTCCTGATGTAATTTAATGTTCAGTGGTATAAACCGACTTGGGAAGAATTTCAAGGAATGATGAATAAGGCATATGGAAAGTTCAGGTTATTGGAATGAAATTCTCTGTGTAGCATACTGTGGACACTCTAATTTGATAGAAGGCACTTTAGTGTATCTTAGCAAATTTCTATCCTGACGCTAAAAGCTGAACAAGAACTAAGACCTGAGGTATAGGATCTTTGTCAAGAGAGTTAGACGCTCTGAAACCTCAGGTTTTTTCATCTTTAACGGTAGGATGGGACCCGATCAAGTCTCCCTGGAGCGATGGTTATGGTGAGATCCCGAGGAGTCTGAGGCCACGGGTGAAACAGGGAATAGCACCACAGTGCATGTATCAGATATGGGCCAGCCAGTTGATAGCAAAGGTTCTTGCAAGTTTCGAACATCCTAGAGTGGTCCTACTCAAAGTATGCTTAACGGATCAGCAGCAGAGTCCCTGCCAGGGACCAAATGATTACCATCTCTGGGGATGGGACCACATAATCTATGTTAAGAAGTTCTCCCGGCAATGCTTATTTATGCTAAGAGAAATACTGATATAGAGCACTCTGGAAAGAACAAAGAAGATCCATAATCTCTAGCCTTTTGACTAAAAGATCTCTCTCTCTCTCTCTATATATATATATTTTTTTTTTTTTTGAGAAAATAGATGTAAAACAACTTAAAGAAAAGTATAGTTCACAGTCAAGTACTACCTTTAAGTAGACCATTCATTCATTCAACAAACACTGAGATCCTACTATAGGTTAGGCACTGAGCTAGAGGCTGGGGATGTATGGTTCTGCCTTTGTGGTGCTTACCGTCTAATGAAGCTGATACACAATAATCAAGAAGACAAATCTGTAAGTAAAGTAATTACAGTTACTAGAAAATGGTATAAAAGATTATCAGGGATGACATTGAGGGGTGGAGAGAAATACTTTTATTTACAATTTGAAAATTTCAGGGTGCCTGGGTGCCTCAGTGGGTTAAGCGTCTGACTTCAGCTCAGGTCATGATCTCATAGTTCATGGGTTTGAGCCCCGCATCGGGCTCTGTGCTAACAGCTCAGAGGCTGGAGCCTGCTTTAGATTCTGTGTCCCTCTCTTGCTCTGCCCTTCTCCTGCTCATGCTCTGTCTCTCTCTCTCTCAAGAATAAATAAACATTAAAAAAATTAAATTTGAAAATTTCAATAATGTACCAAGATTCAGATAATTGATGAATCAATAAACACCAACTGCATGCATGCTGCGAGCCTAGCAAGGCAACTTAGGGAAGAGAAGAATCTGCCTTGGAGTTTATCATCAGTAGGAAAGACAAGATTTAATCACCAACTTTACTTGCTATGGGAGTCCACAGTAGTGGGATACTTTAGCGCTTTGTTGAAACTCTCCCCTCTCTGCTTCTTGGTTAATACACTCTTATAGTTTTCCAATTCCCAGTTTTCTAATACAACTGTTCAAGAAGTGTTCAAAAAGAGAGAGGAATAAAAGTTGGCTAAAACCCATGCAGACTGTTCTATGGGAGAGGAATTTAAGACAGGCCTTGAGGAGTAGTGGAATGCATACAGGTGGAGAATAGGAAGGGCATTTTAGGAATACCATGATTATTAGTATTCCCAATACCTCCAGATGACCATTTGATTTCTGATATGTGGTAGTGTCATAAAATATGATCTATTAATATCACATAACATCTCAGAAGAATTTTGGTTCAATCCAATACAGAATACTTTGTGTTCGTGTTTTCTCTCATTATTTTCATCAACTTTCATTGTTCTTTTGGATTTAACTTTCCTTTCAAGGAAAAAGATGGACTCGAGTAAGTGTGAAGGTAGGACTTGCCAAGAAGAAATGATACACAGTATTTCTATGCTGACAGGATAAGCACTCCACCAGCGGGCGTTGCATATAAGAAATCATTAAAGTGAAATTAGAGATACAGGCCTATTCAAAAGTATATGTATGCCCTTTGATATTAAACTCCTTCGGTAGAACAACTCAGTATTGGGTTTTAATTGCTTGCTTTGAAGAGCACAATGCTTGACTTAATAGAGATCCCAACCCCCATAGGTGAAGAGGAAGTAAAACTTCCAAAAACATTTAGTGATTTTATTTAACAACGACAAGATGAAACTGAAAATAATACCATAGAATACGAAAAATGTCTTTGTGCCAATGTCATTGTGTGGTACTAATATTAAGCAAAGTACATCTCAGGAACTACAAGTCACATGCAGGTGATCAGAAATTACACTTTACATAGTGTGAAATGTAGCTAAGAAGTATCTGCAACTAGTGAACTCTGTGAAAAGACAACTATTATCACTCAGGGGAGAAAAGAAATCCTTTGAAAAGTAGGATTTAACTGTCGATAAAGCTTTTTATAATCAATTCTTATGGAGTTTAGCATGAAAGGAATGGAAAAAGCAGATGTCAGGCAAGAGAGACAATCACATGTGATTTTTATTGCTGTATTCTTTCACTCACTTTGGTCTCATTTTCATGGAGGCTTTGACTTTTAACAAAATACAAAATTAAAGGGCTTTTTTAAAGAAGAGATTTACAGAATGTAGGGAAGTATTTTCTTGAGTTATAAAACCCGATCATCAGATATACTTAGAAAATGATTAAGAAAGTTGAGAGATAAACATAGATTCTACAAATGTTGTAATTATAATGTTCTCTCTCTTCTAATTATTACAAAGTTCCATTTAAGGTCTTAAATTTGCCAGACTAATCCAAATTTACTACTGAGAGGCATCCTTGAATTCTCCTTAATCTGTTTAGTTACTTGAAATGTTTAATACTTCCTCATCAAGAGAAACCTAGAGTCTCAAAGGCATAATGTCCCCTTCCCAAATTGGTTTAACTTTAGGTTATTTAATTGGAACTTCAAAGAATTGGAAGTTCATTCTATTTCCTTGGCATCCTTCATAGCACCTGGCAATGTATTAAGTACATATTAGATACTCAATAAATATTTTTTTAAGAACTAAATGTTGCTTAAGAGGGAAATACAAGGAATTACTTAGATGGAAGATAATTAAATTCCTAAGACAAATTTATTTCTTGCTTTATAGACATGGCATAAACTATAGTTGGGATAAAAATATGTTGTAGCTTTGTTTGATTCATTTCAACAAACTATTATTGTGCATACTTCATTTTGACCCTCTGAAATGAGAGAGGCATTTAAAAGATAAGAGAAATATTCAAGAAGCCTGGCTTTTTGGTTTTTTAGATTCCACATATGAATGAAATCATATAATATTTGTTTTTGTCTGATTGACTTATTTTGCTTCGCATAAGACTCTCTAGCTCCATCCATGTCATTGCAAGTGGCAAGATTTCATTCTTTTTTGTTACTGAATAATATTCTATTGCATATATATATCACATCTTCTTTATCCATTCATCTATCGATGGACACTTGGGCTATTTCCATAATTTGCTTATTGTAAATAATGCTGCTATAAAAACAGGGGTGCATTGGGAGACCTGGGTGGCTCAGACTGTGAAGCATCCAACTTCAGTTCAGGTCATGATCTCGTGGTTTATGAGTTCGAGCCCCGTGTCGGGCTCTGTGCTGACAGTTCAGAGCCTGAAGCCTGCTTTGGATTCTGTGTCTCCCTCTCTGTCTCTACCTGGCTCACACTCTGTCTCTGTCTCTCTCAAAAATAAATAAACATTAAACAAATTTTTAAAAATAGGGGTGCATATATTCCTTTGAATTAGTGTCTCTGGTTTTGTTTTGTTTTTGGTAAATACCCAGTAGTGCAATTACTAGATCATAGGGTAGTTCTAGTTTTTAATTCTTGGAGGAATCTCCACACTTCCGCAATGGCTGCTCCAGTTTGCAATCCCACCAACAGGGCACAAGGGTTCCCTTTTCTCCCCATCCTCATCAACACTTGTTGTTTCTTATGTTTTTGATTTTAGCCATTCTGACAGGTGAGAGGTGATACTGCATTCTGGTTTTGATTTGCATTTCCCTGAGGGTGAGTGAGGCTGAGCATCTTTTCATGTGTCTGCTGGCCATCTGGATGCCTTGTCTGGAAAAATGTTTGTTCGTGTCATCTGCCCATTCTGTAATTGAATTATTTGTTTTTTGAGTGTTGAGTTGTATTTCTTTATAGATTTTGGATAGTAACCCTTTATCAGATATGTCATTTGCAAATATCTTCTCCCATTCAGTAGGCTGACTTTTAGTGAAACTAATATAACACTGTAGTTTCACTACTAGAATTAAAAAAAAAAACATTCAAGAAGCTTAAAGTTTAGGAGTGATTGCAGGTGATTTGATTGGGATTTTATCTTGCTTAAGGACAGTGATCTCTGTTCAGTGGAATACTGAAAACACTATGGGTTCATAATAAATAATTCTGCATGATCTTATTAAGTCATCAGTAGGTCTCATGTGGTGTATTTCTTAAAATTTCAAAATCAGATATGGTCATTTTTTTCTGCACTAGAATACGAGTTCTTAAAAACAAGTTTATTCCCTATTTTGTGACTAAACAGCAGATGGTGGGTACCACATTGATTGAAGAATATTAATCTATTAATGAATATAAACAGAAATTATAGCCAGCAGAGTTACATTTCTGAGCCAATTCAGGAGAGATAAATGCCTAAAGAAAGTATTATTATTAGGTATCTGAGATTATTAATTAAATAAATCTCTTATTACATTTCTCTAATTGTTTTTGTATCAGACAGAAAAAAATGCATAAAAGCTGATGTGCCTGCTAGGTTCTCCTTGTCCCTCCAGACCCACTTAGCCCCCTTCCCCCACTGTCCAAGGAGCTGACTTGTAGGATTATGTCAGTGGGCTCTATGTCCTCTAGTTTGCTGGTTGGGTTTGACTAAGGGAGAGAACTAGAAAGAGACTGAAGTCAGAATATTGATTTCTTTGGTCTCCTTTCCAGGGTATCAATCCAAGTTTCGATTTTAGCCCTTAAAGGCATTAAGGTCTACGTGATCTTTTTCTTTGTTCTCAGAAACCTCTCCTTCTCCCTAGTCTTTTCAGGCCTAGGAGAAAGTGGTGGCTCTGTTGCAGCTGACCCTGGGGTCTTGTGCTCCCTCCCGTGACTTTCTAGCCCCTGCCTACTCCTCAGTATGTAGCACTTGGAAAACAACACTCAAATCACTCCCATTCTAATGTGCCATCTGTCCCTCTTAGGACCCTGACTGAGACACAAACACAAATGAGACTAAGGAATAAGACAAAGATTCAACACTTCACAGGGTTGCCATAGTACTTGTGTCAATGGGTATGAAAGTGGTTGGTTACACAGAAGTTGGTTATTATTATTCAGCATGAAATATGGACATGTTAGATTGTGTTTATACTGATTTCCCACCACTAAACCAGCTGGCATGGTGTGGTTGTGCTATATCAGCTACATAGTAATGACACTGTAAATAAATGTCTAATGCATTAACGGTATATTACATTGATGCATAGGTAATTACACTCGGTTTTCAGACTTAGGGTTTATGGCTGATCACAGACATGGCGTCTCTATTCCATTATCCACCTGTCCGAGATCACTGGCCACCTGTAGGTTTCCCTGGTCTGGAATCTATTAAGAAGAGTCCAGCTCTGTAAAGGGACAGGGGACATAATCTATTTCTGAATTATCAGTATAAAATTTTCCCTACAGCTATTCTTTCTGGATGGGGACGAATTATAGTTACAATTTTTCTCCCGTGCCTCTTCAAACTTAGGAGAGCTTTGTAAGCAATTCCCCACAAGATGGTTTTATCAAAACAATCAAACTGACACAAAACAACTAAGTGTTTCTAGGGAACAAAAAGGAAAAAAAATGATATTCAATAAATTTGCCCAAATATTGTCCTTAATGTTATATTTTGGATGTGACACCTATACCACAAACATTTCTTGGGAAGCAATTAACCACCTGATCTGGATAAAAAATATTATCAATTTCTTTGTATTGACACTGATAGCACTTTACATAATGAAGAAAAAGCATCAAAGCAGTGTGGAATGATGCTTTTGGGCACCTTCTTCCTATGAAAATCTTCAAATTAGGTTATTGATGGGCACAAATTAACTTATTTTAATATACTTCATGTCCATATATAAAGAAAAGTATTACCCTATTTTATAGGAATGACTTCTGTTGCCTTAGATGGAGGTTACACATCAGCTTTGTAAGCTTATTGCTGCTTACTTCACTTTTGGTGGCTTCTTTCAGCAACGATGCCTTGTGAAGCACTTAACACTACTTCATGCCTTGACCTTCACATTCATGACCCATAATTCAATGTGTTTCCACGATCTCTATCATTTCCAGATATCATCTTTCCTTGGAAAGCAATGCTGAGTGCTTTGTTTGTTTTTGTTTTGTTTGAGGTCAATTCACTGGCTCCGTTTTCCCAGTTTTTTAAAGGTACTTTTGAAGTTTCTATTGCTTCTGCTCATCAAAGGAAGTCATTTTCTTGACATGTTGGTCTTGGTCAAAAAGAGCAATTATATAATTCTTATTTCCTTAACCAGAGACAAACAGGTTGGAAGAATTACTGCTATCATGGCCCTGGAATTTTGGGTGTTCCTTTCAAATTTAGGTCAAAAGGCAACATTAATAGTCAGATGTAATGGCTGTCACAAAGAAGAGCTGCCAAGCAGATAATAAGTTTAGGACTCTTAATCGAAAATTAACACATCCACATTTGTATTCTGAAATTGAAGAAAATGGCTGTTTGGCCACTGCTCTAATGAGATTCTGCTTATTTCGCAGGCTGAATCCTGAAGAAGGAGTCATTCATTCCTGCCTGATGGATGTTTCTAGGCTTCAATATAACTTGAAAGATTGGGGTAGGAAACTCAAGCATACAAAGAGGGATCCTGCTTTATTTTCCAGGGGTTATAAGGTCCATAAATATTAACCAGCCATCCATTCGATTAACTTGTTGAGGTGATCTCCAACCTACTGTATAGCAGATTGAAATACTGGCCCCAGTTCTCTCACATCCCTTGTCAAATATACATACACACCTCTGCCCTGACTTCATGTAGGTCGAAAAGTATTTCTCTATCCCTTGACTTTGGGCTTGGCCATGTGACATGCTTTGGCCAGGGAATAGAATCAAATGGGATAGGGGCAAACACTTGAAATGTGTTGGTTGTGCTTTGGGCATGTGTGCCCCTTAGGTATGAGTCTCAGATTAAGGCACAGGGGGCCGACTCAAACTGGTTCTGCAGCCTGGAGATAAGCAGAGCCAAGCCTAGCCAAGATCAGCCAAACTCCACTAAACTGCACATCTGTTACTAAATAAATATTCATTATCAGCCACAGAAATTCTTTGTTTATTATGTTGCAAAATTAACTGATGCATACTATAAAGTGAAATGTGGCTTATAAGCAATACAACCCAGGAAAGTTCTGCTAAATAGATACCCAGCAAATAAAGGGAAAAAAAAGACCCAATGAGTAAAAATTATCAAAGTTTCAGAAAGTTCATATTCATGCCCATTATCAAAATCAGGTAGCAACGCTTTTCTAAAGTCCAGGATTGGAAATAAGAAGGCAAAATACTAGTCAAGTCACTAGGTTGCGTTTCCAGGTTTTCAAGCAGACAGTTCTAGACTGCAATATTTGAAAGGAGCCTGCTGAGGTATGATAATGACTGTGAATTCTGCGTCTTTGGAATCCCTCCCAAATGGTAAGCTCAGGCTTAAAACAAAACTGGATTCTCAAACAAACCTTCTTGTGAAGAAACGGAGTTAAGTCCTCTTATCTAGAAAGGGGTAAGAAGTGATAAGGTACCTTGTGGCATTTCTACCAGTTATGCTTCCAAAGCGTGGTGACCCTGGCTGTCTCCTGTTGCTGTGTTGTTTTGTAAGATTCCTTCTTACATGTGATTACTGCTGATGGGTGAAGGCCCCATTTCCCCTCCAGCCACCAGAACTAATGTGAGGAGAATAGAAAAGTTTGTGCAGGGAGAGTTCCAATTTCACGTGCCTCTCCAACTCTTTCCTGTTTCTAACATAGTCTCTGAATATGAATGACAGCTTCCTGGCAGTAATATGGGAAGAGCATAGGAGACCAAGTGAGGAATCTGTGAGATAATTTCTTAACATCAAAATTCCTGAAACACAGTATTATGTTTTGGGTGAGGTGATGGATACGGATATTAACTTGATTAGAGTCATGCTTTCAGGGTATATACATGTGCTTAACTTATCCAAATGTATACTTTAAATATTGTGTCGTTTACCATATGTCAATTTCACCTCAGTAAAGGTACTAGAAAATACAAAGTGTTTGGAAGGAAATCATGCTAAAGATGTATAAAGCCTCTACACAGACAAGTCTACTATATTGTCATGAGACATTTAGGCAGACCTAAATAGATAAAGGGATCTATAATAGTCCTAGATTGGATAACTCAATATTGTAAAGATGTAGAATGATGTGGGTTTTTAAAATTAATTAATTTATATAATTTAAAAATTTTTTTAAATGTTTATTTTTGAGAGAGAGAGAAGAAGAAGAGGGATGAGGAGGAGGAGGAGAGAGAGAGAGAAGGAGGAGGAGGAGAGAGGGAGGGAGGGAGGGAGGGAGGGAGAGAGAGAGAGAGAGAGAGAGAGAGAGAGAGAGAGAGAGAACAGTGGAGGAAAGGCAGAGAAAGAGGGAGACACAGAATCCAAAGCAGGTTCCAGGCTCTGAGCTGTTAGCACAGAGTCTAACGTGTGCTCAAACTCACAAACCATGAGATCATGACCTGAGCCGAAGTCAGACACCTAATCAACTGAGCCACCCAGGCGCCACAGAATGATGTGTTTAAAATGGGTATCTCACGAGCTCAATTTTCCTCATTTGATGAGCTGATTTAATTATTTCTAAGATTTCACTTTCAGCCCTCTGTGAGTCTATGATCTATGTATCCTATAGTCCCAAGCATCAAGGAAAGGGCACAGATAATTAATGTTCAAAACAGAACCAAATGACTGGTGTCTATCATATTTATGCCCAAGTCTGGAGTGAAAGAATTCTCCTTGTCTGGGGAGTCCCTTGAATAGGACAGAAGATGTATATTCTATACAGTTTTATAATCAAACTACTCCTCAGCTTTTCCCTTCACGTACCTAGTTGTTATATGAATTTTAAACACTAAAGATTAAAAAAGGAGTTGTGATGGGTTTATTTTTTTCTCTGAAGTTTAAACATTTGAATAGTTCACCGGCCATAGCTTTGACTAGAAGGAAATAATGCAGTTCACAAGACCATATAGGAAAAAAGAATGAATTGCAAAATTGAGGCCCATTTGGCATCCTCAAATCTGGTTCTGTCAGGCTCTGGTAACTGTATGTGGAGCTGACGTGCAGGCATTAATAAAAGTTTCATTTGAGGGACTTCCCAGGAGACTGCTTCTAAGGGAAGCACTTATATGAGAAGATTAAACTGGCTTTAAAAATTTTTTTTTAATGTTGGTTTATTTTTGAGAGAGACAGAAACAGAGTGCGAGCAGGAGAGGGGCAGAGAGAAAGGGAGACACAGAGTCTGAAGCAGGCTCCAGGCTCCGAGTTGTCAACGCAGAGCCCGGTGCGGGGCTTGAACCCATGAACTACGAGATCATGACGTGAACTAATGTCAGACACTCAAATCGACTAAGCCACCCAGGTGCCCCTAAAACTGCTTTCAATAACTGCTTGTTTGGGGGTATATATTAATGTTCAGGTTAGTTTAAATTATAAAGCAGAATGGATACTTTATGTAGACTATATTCAATAAATTTTTATTCAGAAATGAGAAACAGTAGACAACATGACGGCCAAAAGCAAGGAAATGGTAAGGAGCCCCTCTTCAGCCAAAGGACCTTAGGCCCCTTTGTGCAGGTTTGGAAAAGCTTAGACCCAACTAGCAGCTTGTAATCCTTGGGGAGGGTTGGCCATCAGACCTTGACTCCTCTCTGACTGTGCACAGACAGGCCTTTGTCCCTCAGGAAAGCATGGATATCATAAGGGTCACTGTGGTTGTTGTACATTCCCCATCGTTCCTCTTACTTTGAGATTTCAGCAAGCTCAAATTAAATATACAAGTTGAATTCAAGAACATGTAATATACTGATAACCTAAGAAAAATTACTGCTTCTCTCCCAAAATAAATGCTAACAGAAAGATGCCTAATTCACTTTAAAAATTTTTTTTTGGTTTGAGGATTCCTATTTTAATTGATACTCAGAAAGAGATTTTTTTTTCTAGACAAAAGAGAAAGTAGAGTACTAACTTCAATTTTAAGTTTTTGGACATGGATGGACGACCTTTTACATGAAAATTTCCGTACTTCTGGTTCTAGATGAATCATTTTAAAATGTATGTGGATTGAATGGATCACTTGGGATCTTAAAGTGAGCAATGAAAATGGGAATTCCAGGCACAGACCATTTAAGTACCCTAATATTTAGAAAAAACATGTCATAAGTTAGTCTTAAGTTTACACCATAGTTAAGAAACAAATCCATGAAAACAGATTAGGCATTTTATTAGTTGAATGGAGCAGCAAATAATGAATGTTGATGATGTGGTTTTATAAAGAAAAATCTTCGGGGGCACCTGGGTGGCTCAGTCGGTTAGGCATCCGACTTCAGCTCAGGTCATGATCTCATGGTTCGTGGGTTCGAGCCTTGCATCGGGCTCTGTGTTGACAGCTCAGAGCCTTGGAGCCGCCTTCAGATTCTATGTCTCCCTCCCTCCCTCTCTCTCTCTCTCTTTCTCTCTCTGCCCCTTCCCCACTCATGCTCTCTCTCCATCTCTCAAAAGTGAATAAATGTTAAAAAAATTAAAAAAAAGAAAAACCTTCAGAAATCCAAGTTTTAAATTCTCTTCCTTACACAAAACAAAAAACTAAATATGTAGCTTGTAGAATGAACCTAAAAACATTTAAATCAAGAACACTCAGACAAAACTGACAATTGTGTGAAGGACACAGGTTTGTAAATTGATTTTAGGAACTTTCTGTTATTGCTTTGGTTACAAATCACAAAGAGATGTAAGTAACATACGATGTAGATGGATTATTATTGAGTTAGCTCAGACGACTTCTATTGTTATATATAATATCACAACACAGTTGCTTTAGTTATGCAAATAAGATCATATGTACAAACTACTGAAGATTGAAGATTGAAAGACCAATGCTGAATATGCTTTTCTTCAGAGGATCACCAAACTAAACCTACAGGTTTCCATTTATTTTTAGTAAATTTTCTACTTGGTGATCCAAGAATTTAGCTTTTTCTTTTCCCACCCAATGACAAGTGTATATATTGATTGGAAGTATTTGGAAACTCTTCTGTGAAACGAAACTGCATTTTGACTTATTTGTACCAATTATTTGCTGGAAAGTTGTTGGTAAGGTGGGAAAACACTCCCTTCCATTTTAAATCACAATCTGCCAGGTGTGTCGTTTTCCTTTTTCATGGGGCCAAAACTGGTTTTAAGAACTCTGGTATATCAATCTCTGGAAGAGAGCATTCACAAATGAATTCTGATCAACAGATTGCATACCTTTCCCAATCAGCTGTGCAGACTGTGCGTTTTCCTGACTCCAGTCATTTTATAAAGATGATTCAGATTTAATCAGCCCTACTGCTACTTTTATTATTTATATATTCACAGTATTGACAGATTTCATTTACTTTCCATTCTCTATTCCTCCTCTACAGGAATAACACTCACGACATGGAACAGAGAGCAGCAAGAGATATCATCCGACCTTCCTTCTTTAAGTAAGGCCTTATTACTCAGCTAATTCTGAGAACCAGCAAACTTCATTTCATTTCTTCTAGTGCTTTCTGTAGAATATGAGATCCACTTATTCTTTAGACCACAATATAGGTATGTGAATAATACAGTAACACCTAGGACTGGAATAGTACAGAAATAGTCCGGCTGGGGCTGCTAGAAATGCTGGAACAAAATTCCCCTAGGAACAATGATGTCAGGAAGCCTTGCAGGGGACCAATCTCTCCGAATTTTGAATAACCACACTCATTGTGACATTTTAGGAGGCACTGCATCTTCTCCCAGAATCACAAAAAATTACAATTGTACCTAAGTCACCTAGCAACAGTTTATGCCACTAATTCATTGCAAAGATATATTAACAGGAATCTTTTCAAATGTCTCCTCAAACTGATTAGACAACGTCTCTAGGAAGCCTCAAATTTGATTTGGCCAAAATGGCAGAGGAAATTAGTGTTATTCTCTTGTGTCATTTTCCTAAATTCAGAAAGGTAAAGAAACACCAATTTACAAAACAGACATGTCTAATAATAAAGGAAGTCTGAATATATAAAAAGATTGTTGTCAAGACAAATCCATTGCCTGGTTGTCTTCAGCTGACATCTATTTTTAAATAGACAGTATGGCTTAGATTCAGGAACTAGACATGAACAAATACTGAGTAATCCAATTATTCAAAAGGCATGCAAAAAGTATTATTTCAAAAATATCTTTTCATATTATTCTTGTTTTGAATATTATAACTTTTAAACACTCAACAGAGCTATGGGTTTAGTGTTAATGATTATGCAACAAGATGGTAAAATAATAAATCCATGTCAATTTGGGGAAGTATTTCTAATATTATGTAACAAATTGGGTAGGAATTTCACATATAATTATCTCTATGAAGACAAACCACAAGGGTAATTAACACAGCTACGATTCTGTATCACCACAATGGTTAAACCAGATGGTCATGTTCATTATTTTTATCTCTCTCACAAAACCAAATATTCCTCACTTTCTCCTGGGAATGCATAACGTATTCAAATGAAACGTATTATTATGCAATACTTTGATGTAAGGAGCTTTCTTTTTTTCACTTAGTACGGAAATGTGTGTAACCCCTCAAGATTGGTGGTATTTCCAACCATAACCACCAATGTTACTTACAAATAAACAGAAATAAACAGTGTATTTATGATGTGTAAGCTTAATATAATGACATCACCGGATAAGGGAAGATTTAGTTTTTAAAAAACTTATTCAACAGTGAATCATTAAAATTAAAATACAGGCTTCATATTTTCATCACAAAGATGGCTAATATGAATTTTCAATAGATCTTCAGGAAAAACACGTTTATTTGCTGTTTCAATTAGCTATTACCACAATTATGCTGAGTGACACCTAAGGTTTCAAACCACAATCTATTCTCCCTGATGGGCGTGGCTACTGCAGCCCCGCCCAATGCGTCTGTCATCCTGTTTCTGAGATGAGCAGCCTAGATGGGGCATGTTCTTCTAGTACGTGTGGTAGAGGCACAAACAGGAAAATGCAAGGGCTCTCAATGCCTAGGCTTCAAACTAGCACAAGGTCACTTCTCCTTACCTGCTGTTTGCTAAATCAAATCACATGGCTAAGCCCTGAGGCCAGGGTTGGGGAGGTTCACTCCATCATGCACAAGGAGGGTTAGGGTTAGGGTTAGGTTGGGACTGCAGAATGGGAAGAAGGAGTAGAGCAACCATTCAGTCTAGTACAATTCTAGAACAGTTTCTTTCAAGCAGATAATATATTGCAGAACGGGAAAATGCAGTGTACTTACTTACATCTCTGACGTTTCTTCCATGTGTAAATGTTGTCACATATTTTCCTGTGCTTGATGACTGCTCCGTATTATTATTATGATTACTACTATTACTATTATTATTATCATCATCATCATCATCAGTGATTAATCTGCTACTAGATTTAAGAAATAAATAGTTCTTCTTTTTTTAGATTCCTGTATAAAGACTTCAAACACATCTTTCATTTGGTGCCCTCCTCTAGCAGTGCTCCGTGAGTACAGATAGATAGATATAATTTCTAGTACAGGGAGTAGAGTATGTGACTTGAGTCACAAGTCCTGTTTTACCTAACTCTGGAGTTAATCTATTGAAGAGAATATATGATATGGGAATAATAACACAACACCGCCCTTAAGGATCCTGGGTAAATTTATTTTCTTTTTGAATACCACATAGGATAAAATATCTCACGTCACGAGAACGAGTCACTTCCTGTGAGAAGGCCTGCAGCAAAAGGTCCTCTCAAGCAGATATACCATGGAGGCAGACTACTCTCTCATCACCGTGAGTGCACGCGCGTGCGTGTGTATTCTATCTTTCCCCTGGAATTTAAATTTTTTTTCATGTTGTCTTACAAATTTTTGTTTTTCTGGTGGTGTTCCATTTTTGTAAACAGAAAAGGAGAAGAATGTGTTTGAAAATCTGCTCAGAGAATGAATTTCAATTTGGCTTCTCCATTAGAGGACTAATTGGCTTTCTATGTGCAATTCTGGCGTGATCACGGTTGTGTATATTATTGGATTTCAACTCCTCTGCTTCCACATGAACTCATTTTGAGATTCTCACATGGCAGGTCACTTGCTTGAGTTTTAGTCAGCCTAAATTCTGCCATAGCTTATCACAGACTTCTTGGTTAGCACATTTGGTGAAGCAGCAGGAGAACTTTCTACCATATTTCGTTTTCCTTTGTTTACTAGACCCTTCTCCCTTGGCTTGACAGACTTTATAAAAAAGAAGGAAGTGTGTGATTTGTATATTTCCTTCACTTCTTCTCCCTTTCTCCCTGTTAAATCAGCTGTTTTCACTTTTAATCACATTCCTAGCACAAAGTATTTTAGATGCAAAAAAATAAATTTGAGGAGCAAAGTTCAAATAAGTAAAATAACAGAAACTTGTTCAGAATAAAATTTTCTTCTTGAATGAACCAAGGATGATGAAGTTTATTTCTTGAGCCCATTTACAAAAGGAAAATAAATATAAAGTTGTAGGTGTAGAACTACTTATTCAAGACAAATGTGGTTAGGGCCTTATTGACTGGTTAGTAAAATACAGCTGAAGGGGTTATGTCTTTCTAAGAACACTTATGTAATTCATTCATCACCAAGTATATGGGACAACCGTCAGACTCCTCTCCTTCACTAGTTATCTTATATATAGTCCCCAACGGAATCTATTTCAGTACTGTGAACACACACACACACCCTCCAAAGCACGGCAACACTTTTTCCCTAGTCTTAAAATGATTATAACCTGGGTCTCATTTAACAAATGCATTTCTACGAAAGAGGGAAGATTCTGTGAATTAAGGCTGAGACATCATTGTGAAAACATTAGCCAATGATACAAGTGGTTTAAGAAATAGAAATCAACCTGAGAAAGGAAACTTTCCTTCTAATACTGTAATTTGGTCATGTTGGGCTAAGTTATAATTTAATGTCATGAGCCATTAGATCGTAACATTAAATTAATGATCATGGCTCACATGGAGGCATGGGCAGTTTTATACAATGTGCAAAGGGAAAAAGAAAGAAAATGGTAATGTAAATCTCCTTCAGTACCATCTGGCTTATCTTTTTCCCCATGCCTCTCCCAAACAGTGGGAGGAATAAACAATACTATTCCTGACTGGCTCGCACTGAAGATGAAGATACCAAATGAAAAATTCTCCAACACAAGCACAAAGTCTAGTATTTTCTTCATTTCCTTCTCCTGCATAAGCACAGAGAATCTTCCCTGCAGAATAAAAATTTGTCAAACTTCAGAGCCGAAATGGCCTTAAGCAAGCATCTGGCCCAGAGGCTCTCCAATTTAAATGGGCAAGAAACCACCTGGGGGCTCTTTAAATATGCAGATTCCCTGGTCAGCCCTAGAGAGCCAGGTTCCGACACTGCATTTTTAATAAACTTTCCAAGTAAAGAGGGTGCAGTTTGTGTGTGAACTTGGAGAAACATTTCCTTGTCTAGCTTCACCATTTTCTGGAAGATAAACCTGAGATCCACAGCACCACTAATGTCCCCAAGGTCACACAGGTTAGTAGTACTCAGGATCAGAACCCATATCTCTTGGGGTGCCTGGCTGGCACAGTCGGGAGAGTATGTGACTCTTGATCTTGGCATTGTGAGTTTGAGCCCCATGCTGGGTGTACAGACTACTTAAAAACAAAATCTTGGGGTACCTGGGTGGCTTGGTTAAGCATCTAACTCTTGATTTCGGCTCAGGTCAAGATCTCATGGTTCCTGACTGAGATCCAGCCCCTTGGAGGACTCTGGAAGGCATGGACCCTACTTGGGATTCTCTCTCTCCCTCTCTCTCTGCATTTGCCCCACTCCTGCTCTCTCTCTCTCTTAAAATAAGTAAATAAGCTTTAAAAAAACTCTTAAAAAAGAACCCGCATATCCTGACCTGTAAAATAAGACACGTTGCACTCTCTGATACTGTACTACTTCCATAAAAATTCTCTCAAAAATCTGTTAGCTTATTTTTTTATTGTGACAAAAACACAAAAAATTCACTATTTTAATGATTTTTAAATGTACAGTTCAGCGGCATTGAAAGTACATTTACATGAATGTTTTTCCATCTTTTCAAACTGAAACTCTGTACCCATGAAAGAATTAAGTCCCAACTCCCCTCACACCCTCCTCCCGGCCCCTGGTAACTACTATTTGACAGAGAATTCTCTGTCTCTATGAATTTGACTCTTCTAGCTACCTCATAAAAGTGGAATTAAACAATATTATCCTTCTGTGCCTGCCTTATTTCGCTTAGCATAATGCCTTCAAGATTTATCTATATTAGTTAGTGTTGTGATTTGCTGAATCCTTTGAAGTGCTTGCTCAAGACAGTGTTCTGGCCCTTTAAGAAAGGAGGTTCTATCATTTGTGAAACTTCCACAGACAGGAAGGGCTGTCCTCAGTGAGGGAAGCAGATAGAGCCTGGAGGCAGGCACGGAGACGTGAAATGCATTTTCTGCCTAGTTGAAAGTCACTTGAAAAGAAAAAGAAATGAGAAACGAGACAGAGAGAGAGACAAAGACAGAGACAGACAGATACGCCAAGAGAATGAATGACAGGAGATGGATTAAATTGAGAGAAATGAAGGTCTTCTTAAGGCTACCACCGGCCCAGATTAGCGAGTAGAACTATGGACACGAGGTTATTAACAGGTATATCCTATAAATTAATTGGTATACACCGGTGCACATGAGACCTGATACTACCAAGTTACCTTGGGGCAAAGCACAGAGAAAGCAAATAGGGAAGTAAAATGTATACATTGACATTGCTATTTGAGAAATACTTTATTGCACTTAAGATTTATTTATTTTTGTATAGTTACTGCCAGGAATATGTTACAGCTTTTAAGTAAGAAGGGAAGTTATTTGATAGATGTTCTGTTGTAGGAGAAAAAAGCTTGAATTTTTAAAAACATCAGTATACTGGTCTATCTCCAATTTTTGGCCCTGGAACGAGGCCAGATAATGCTTCTGAGAGAAGGTGGTTTGAGCCAGGCTCAAAGCAGGACTTAGCCGGGTAGGGCAGGAGAGGAAGAGAACCTCTTCTTTTGACCTGCATAATGCTTACTGGCTATTTAATATGCAGCTCAGTGTCTTTTACAAGAGGCGCTCTGTGACAGCTTCAGAATAGGATCCCCAAACTTCCTGACAGTTTTCCATGGGAAGGTGGAGTTCACATCCCATCCCCTCGAATCAGCGCTCTGTGGTGGCATGGCCAAAACACTTTGACAGACATCAATCTATGCTAGTTTCTGGTCTGGGCCTTAAGAAACTGGCAGCTTCAGCTTGCTGGTCCCTTGGGATGGCTCCTCTGGGGAGCCAGCGATTATGCTGTAAAAAAGCCCAAATTGCCCCATGGAGAGGCCCACAGGAAGAGAAACTGACAGCCAGCATCTTTTGGGCAGGCCAGTCAACCTGCCCCAACTCGTAGCAGGAGAAGCAGAGGCCAGCAGTCTTCACTGACCTTGAATTGCAGATTCACATGCAAAACTGTTTTAGGCCCTTAAGTTTTGGGCTGATTTGTTATGTAGCCAAGGGGCACCAGAATACCTACCCTGGTCTTCCCTATAACGTGTGCAAGCAGGTGCCCCTCCCTGGGAGACCAAAGGACTCTGGACTCACCTTGATTATCCCTGACCTCCTTGACTCGATGTCCCTGTTGTCCTGGCCCTAGCCTCTCCACCATCAAGTCCTCTTTGGGGCCAAGTACGGCTCTTATCGACCTTTGGATCCTCAAACCTGTTTACTATTCTACGTCAGGTCCATTTCTCAATGGCTGACCTTAAGTCATATTCAGTATGTATGTTTCTACTATGTATATACATTGCATTAATATAAAAATTTCTCTTAGGTCACGGATGGGAAATGAATTTAGAGTTGTCTAATCAGTTCAATGGTTGCATCCAAATAACAACCATTATTTTCTACTCTAAGACAGAAAATAACACTTTCCCACAGCCAGTAAAAATGCTATCTATACTCATTCCAGGTTTTAAAACTGCAACATACAACACTTTTCCAGCCATTTGTGAAACTACTGTAAAAACTAAATATAGAATTTATGGAGTAAATCATGGGGAAGAATGCCTGGTCAAGCAGTTCATAAATATCCAGGTCTCATTCTATTTGGGGCCACAGCCTTGAATTGAATCCAATATTGAATTGTTGAATTGAGAGCAAAGGATTGAAGTGAAATGTGGTCAGCTCTTGAGAGGAGATGAAATGCTACTTTCTGCACAGAATAATTTTTTCTGTAAGTCCCTATATTTTAAAAGGTGTTGGAGCTGAATAGAAATTAGGAAGAAGAAATGAAAACCGTTAGAGAATTTAAAGATTACATATATAAAGACTCAGATCATCGTTGAGTCATAATAATAATATTGAACAGTCAGCTTGCTAATAGACCTCTCAAGGACAGCCATGGATGCAGGAACAAACAAAAGTAATTTGTTGCTTTCTCACTATCAGGATATAGACATTCTTCCATCTCAACTAATATGATCTCCAGTGGGGAATGATTTATTTCTCTTGCATTCATGAAACTCTCTTTCATAACCAGGTGTAATGGCTTCTTTTACCTCTATGGGGAATGGCTGATTTATGCATAGACCTTTGCTCAATAACCTTTCTTCAAAGACTGATGCTGTTAAAAATGAAAAAAGATGTGAACTTTTTGACATTTTATTTTAATGTAATTTAGAAAACTGTGTAAACTGCAAATGGACCTCATGTGGAATGAAAGTCACATGCTGATAACCTAAATTATTTTGAATACTATTCATCTTTGACTAATACCTGAAATGTTTTATTATCAGATTTATGAAAGGCACAAGAGAGACACTAACAAAGTTCATTTCAAAAATAATCTGTAAATACAAGACTGAGCATCCTTGTATTTGATTCCCCCAATTTACTCTTTTAGAATTTTCCACCCAGAAGTGGGTGCACTGCTACCCACCACATAGAGGAGTACCTTTTTTTGTTTGTTCTTTTGCCTCGAAGGTCTCCTCTTAAAGACCACTAACCCTCAAAAAAAAAAAAAAAACTTTCAAGGTTGGAAGAAGGAAGGAAGAGAAAGTGACATGAAATTGTTTGACTTTTTCCGTGCTGAAACATTTCTGGGCCTTTTCCCCCTATTCTAGTTTGGAGAGGGAGGCTTGAAATTATATAGATCTTGTCTAAGTTCCTGTGGAGATCAAACAACATACGTGAGCAGTCTCGGCATTCTCACTGTCTTCAGTGCTATTGCCTCGTAGGTTACATTTAAAACAGCTTTATTCATTTTATTAACATAGCTATAAGCCACTCATGTGGCTTCTAATGTCAGTCAGACTGGGAAAAACAAACTGCTTTTAGTGACGTGTATTTTAGGGAGTCTTAATACCTGGTATCTGGTTCAAAGAGAAGGGCATGTAAGCCAGTGTTTTTCCTTCAAGGAGGACATTATGAAAGATCAAATATTTATTTTTAATTTTCAGTGAGGTATGTTTATTTTCAGGAACAGGGATGTTAAGGATTGTCTGTATCTGAAACACTTAGTTTTTCAGACATGTGAATATTGACACCTAAGAACTAAAATTGATCAAAGATTATTAATCTGTTCTTGGATAGGCAAGACAAAGCTTTTTGTTTTGTTTTGCTTTTTTAAATCAGAGTTCCAACACACATGTGCCAATACTTCAGATAGTTTCATTAATTTAATTATCCTTAGTAAGTAGTTCCTAACTCACATCAAATGAAGATTGTGCCTATAAAGATTATACAGTGAAATAAACAATACAAAAATTTATTAATAGAATATACATGTGTATGTATAAGGCATGTATTTAGGATGCTATTACTATTATCAGGTGAGTACATATCTATATCTACATAGATCTATCTCCCAATCTATGTATAGAGTCACATATGTATATACCTGATAATAGTAATAACATAATACTAGCTATATCTTCTGGTTTCTTACTATGTGTCAAATATTGTTTTATGTACTTCACATATATTAATTACATCACCATCATAACAACCTGATGAGATGAGGCAGACACTATCATTACCCCTGATTTACAGCTGCGTAAACTGAGGGCAATTAAGAAATGTGTCCATGGTCAGTAAGTATCAGAATTATGATGTAAACCCCGGCAGTCAGGCTTCAAAGCCCACACTATTAAAAACTATCCTCTCCAGCCTCTCAGATACAATACAGAAAACATTAAACTTCATTTAAAGTGCAGAGGAAATCCTATGGAAATTGAGAGGAAGACAAAATGTCTTCCAGCTTGGGGGCTCACAAAAGAAGGGAGGATTTGAATATAGCTTTTGGAAAAGGAATCCCAAGACATGATACATTTGAGTAAGAAATGCCCCCCACACACATCAAAAGAAGAAACGTAGGCTGGCCAGCTACACATTTTAGTGGGAGCCGAGGATGGGTGGAGAGGAAAAATAAGAAATAAGATTAGAATTTGAGGTTGGGGGCCAATTCTTGAGGGCTAGTTGAAGGAATGTGCAGACTATTCTGAAGCGTTTGAGAAGTCATAAAAGGTGTTTGAACAGGAGAACCATACATTCTTTCATTCATCTGACAACTATTTATTGAGCACCTGTCACATGCTGGATACTGTCTTGGGCAACAGGAATGTAGAAGTGAATAAAGTAGATAAAATCTCCAAGTTGGACTGGAGCAATGCAGGAGGCAGAAAGGAGTGGAGAGCATGAATGGTACTAAGAGCATGAATCTGAGCAGTAGTTAGGAACCTGGAAAGAAAGTAATGGGTGCAAAGGATCGGGGGAGGGGGTAAAATTGACCTTGAAAACAAACTAGAAAGTGAAGCAAGTGAAGAGATGTAGAAAGGACTATTTGGTTTGAAATTGGACTGAAAAGATGGTGGTGTGATGAATGGCAGGACAGGAGATGAACGCTTGGTGTAGAAGTTATGGTCCACTTGGGTCACACTGAGTTTATGATGTCTATGAGGCATTTGAGTAAGAAATGCCCCCCACACAGTAAGAAATATAAGACTGATACAGGAAAGAGATAAAAACCTTCAAATCATTGGATTAAAGGAACACAAAAGACTGCTGCTAGCCTAATATCTAGAACAGGAGTGACACTACTGAATGGTGAGAATGAGATTAATGAAGACAGATATGACAGCCCAGAGTCGGTCCTCAAGTTAAGAAAGAAGAAAGGATGGGGGCACATAGGTGGCTCAGTTGGTTGACCGACTGTCTTCGGCTCAGGTCACATCTCATGGTTGGTGGGTTCGAGCCCCGCATCAGGCTCTGTGCTGACGGCTAGCTCAGAGCCTGGAGGCTGCTTAGGATTCTGTATCTCCCTCTCTCTCTGACCCTCCCCTGCTCACACTGTCCTTCTCTCTCTCAAAAATAAATAAAACATTAGAAAAAAAAAGAAAGGATGAGTAGAGAGGTAGGAGAAAATCAGTAGAAATTAATATCCTAGAAAGTCCAAAGGTGAGACATTTTCCCATAGGCGGGCAACAATCACAAACTCCCCAGATATTGCTGGGACAGCAAGGACTTGGTGAAAGCATTTGTATTTGGAAGTTATAGTGGTTTCACAGAGAAGTGTTTCTGTTGAGTGGTCAATGTAGAAACTAGGTTGAAAAATGTAAAGGGAAGATGGATGTTTCAGAAGTAGGAATATTTCCATTAATAACAAATTCCTATTAGGTGAATTATTTGAGACATGCTTTTGGTTATCCTGGGTGTTTGCCTGGAAGGTTGAGTCAATTTAGCGTGATGGGTGGGGGAATAAAATGAGTTGAACTTGCAGAAGATCAAACATGGGGTCAAAGAGCTGACTCCTTTGTACAGAGTGGTGTGACCTTAGCAGAAGTTACCCTACCTCTCAAAGCTTTGATTTTTTTCATGCGTATGAAGGGTAGGAGGTAGTACTTTGCTTTGTGCAAACAAAGCACCTAGTACATTGCCTGGCACACAGTAAGACAGTAAAACCTTGGATTGCAAGTAACTTTTTCTGTAAATGTTCTGTAAGATGAGCAAACATTTTTTTTCCATAATATTTTATTGTCAAATTGTTTTCCATATAATACCCAGTGCTCTTCCCCTTAAGTGCCCTCCACCATCACCACCACCTCTTTTCCCCCTTTCCCCTTCCCCTTCAACTCTCAGTTCATTTTCAGCATTCAATAGTCTCTCAAG
>NC_043717.1:25501517-25633832 GCF_006229205.1 Suricata suricatta
GCACACATACACACAGACAAATCAAACAAAGACACACATTACAGGGGGGAAAGAAAAGAAAGAAAATGGGAGGGAAAGAGATGAAAAGAAGAGAAGAAGAGAAAATAAAAAGAAAAGAGAAAGAAGAAAAGAAAAAATATATATAAAAGGGGGTCAGAGACAACAAAGGACAGTAGACCGTTTAAAAGTGTATGACCAGCTTAGGGGAGAGGTAAGGATGAGATACAGGAGAATATATCTGGGTTGCAAGAAGGTGAGAAAGTAAGGGAGAAAGGAGAAAGGAAAATAAGGAGTAAAGTTTAAAAAAAATTGAGTAAAGAAAAAGGAAAAAGAGGTAATAATGACAAAGAAATAAGTATGAAACAAGTGAAGAAAAAATTTTTTTTATATTAAAAAAATAACAGCAGCAGCTCCCCCTGGTGGATGGGCGTGGTTTGATGTGGTAGGTCTTGGAGGCTGTTTTCAGAGGCTAGGCCAGAGAACGAAATGAGCAGCAGGAGGTGAAGTGCGCACACCTTCACAGACTCAATTGCGGAGTCCCCACCCCCAGCCAGGATCGTGATTGCAATGGGGGAAAGGAAAAAAAAAAAAGCTGAGTCTCTCTTGGTTTCCGATAGCTGTTGCTCAGGGTGCTGTGCGCTGCTGGGAATGAGCTGGGAGCTCCTGCAGTCTAAGAGCGCGCCCAGGCCTCCACCTGCCACCAACTCCTTGTCGTGGGTCGCGTAGGTGTGGGCCCTATTTTTTCCCTGTGGGCACCCAGGATTCGCGCAGTCCGTGCAGGGGGCGAGGTGCGCTGTGGAAATGCGGTCTGTGGTCCTGTTCCCAAAACCAAGTTCGAATTGCTCGCCCCTGGCGCAGCCGCAGCCCCGACCGCTTCTTGCCGGGAATTCCGCACCCCTGGTGCAGCCGCACTCCGGCTGGTTTTCGCCAGGAAGTCCCTTCCCCTGGCGCAGCCGCAGCCCCGACTGCTTCTCACCGGGAAGTGTGCTCCCCTGTCTCTTCCCTTTGTCTCTCGGGCTCTGCGCGCTTCCCTCACGTTGGGCTGGGGATCTTGTCTCCCCTGCCCGTCCCGGCCTGGCCTGTTTTCAGATCTCCCCCGTTCGCCCTCACTCACTCAGGTATCCTTGAGGTTCTCTTCTTTCTGGAGTCCGTATTTTCTCCTTCCGCTCTCGCAGATGAGAGTAATATCCTTTTTGGTTTGATAAATGGGGCGGACAGAGTTTACAGAGCTCCCTTCCTCTCCGCCATCTTGGCTCCTCCCCCCCCCCAGCAAACATTTCTAATACATTTTAAGTTGATAAAAGAGCGATGTCTTGCAATGCAAGTAGTATGTAATGCAGAACACCACATGATCACAACTGAGCCAATGGTTCTTGAAATTCGCTTTGATATACAAGTGCTTTGGATTACGAGCTTTGTTTTCAGAACGAATTCTGCTTGCAAACCAAGGTTTCACTGTAATTTTTTTAAGTGAGCTAGTATCATTATCTATCCTAATATTTAGATAAGTATATCATGTTATCAATCCCAGAAAACTAAACATTTATTTCACAGACTTTTATTTTTAATTATTTCCCTCCTAATCTGGTGTGATAAAACTCAAATTAGTTAGTTTTCAAGAAGAGCTCCATTACTGAACCTCTTTAATTTTACCCTCCCCAACTGAAAACAAAACAATAATAGTGCTAATACCAGAGGCTTTCAGTAAGAATATTAGAAAATGAAAGTAAAAGTGTTTTGTCAGTTACCAAAAAAAGGAAAAAATAGCTATCATTATTCTCATTAATTAATATAAATTTGACTCACTCATTTTAAAGAGTAAAATATTAGTTTTATATATACAGTTTGACTGTCTAATGGTAATTCCTAACATGAATAAGGATCTTTCACTTGAAGAAAGCTTTTTCGAAGTGCTTTTATATTTATTACCTTATAAGATCCTTACAAAAGTTCTATGAGGAATAAAAGACAGTGGTTATTAGAGGCTATCAAAATTGACTTTTCAGTGTACATAGGTGCACAGGGTCCTCTTTCCTATGTGGGCCTTTCTTTTGGTTCGTATATATAAAATTATAGAATCTCATAAGTGAATTACAAAGTTATTCAAGTGAGTGCTTTCCTTACATCATTCTAGATAATAGCTAACTTCAATGGCAATATCCAGAAAAGTAGGTTCTAAAGTTTGCAATACATTCAACTAACATGTTAACATACATAAGAGGCCATGGTAACATGGCCCAGATCTTATAACTCTGATAGCCAAGTGACTACACTCATTGCATTAAATTATGTTTTCATCATTAGACAGAAATGAATTCTTATTTTCTAATTTTAGTCTTCCTTTCTATGGGGGATAAAACATGAGTCTTGAACATTCTTCCTCATAAACTCCTTCTTCTACTAAACTTTTAATTATTTTCACTATTTTGGGGTATCGTCTCTGTGATCTACAGAGATTTTGGGGCCCAAGCCTGGAACCCAATAAAGTTCCCAATAGGAAGATGACAAATAGTAAGATGACAAACAGGTGACTCTTGAAACTGTCCCTGAGTACTATCATTCACAGTACTGTAAATATGTATGACTTTTTTTATAGTAGCTACATGAGAATAAAAGGAAAAAAATTCCATGTTCATGTAAGGTAAGAAACAAATTTTCCTTATTGGAAAGTTTTTCAAGATCTTGGTTACATTACCCATGTACTTTTATTTTTTCCAAGGTATGAGATTTACACCAAAGTTTTACTACTTCTTTTCCTTTTTTCAAGGTTAAACCATTAAAAGCATCCTTATAGACATGCCCCTTGTATGAACATAGAAAATGGCATCACTTAATACCAATTCTGTGCTACAGTAAGCGGTATTTTGGTGACCTGTTAGTGTATTTCTGAATGGACCATGGTGAAATTCAAGTAATGATGACAAAGATTTGTGTGTAATATCATGTATTTCTTTGACTGCCATGTTGATGTCCTTCAATTATCTATCTTCAACCTAGAACGTATTTTTCCTCCAAATGTTAGAGCCACATTCACAACTGCTTCAAAAAGGTGATATCTATACCCTGTGACTCATGGACACCTCAAAACTGACCACATTTTTTACTTCTCCTCCCACAACTTGTTCCACTCTTGAATTCTCTGACTCCATGAAGGCACTCAATCATGCCCCGTGGTAAGTGGTCAGTGACTCCTCATCGTATCTCATATTCTTCCACACTTCTGCTTCCCATAACATAGAGGACAATGTTGACTTTACCTCCAAATAGCTCACACATCTGTTACTTTTGTTCAACCTCAGCATTTGGAAAAGTACAGAAAGAACTTTCTGTTGTTTTTGGACAGGTTCTATATCTTTCCAATTAATGGTCTCAACTACCAGAGTGATAATTTAAAAATTGAAGTCTGGTTATTCTACTTCCTTGCTTAAAACTATGCTGTGACTTCCCATAGACTATAGATAAAGTTCAAACTGTTGTTAAAAAAATTTTTTTTAACATTTATTTTTTGAGAGAGAGAGAGACAGAGTGCAAGTGTGGGAGGGGCAGATGGAGAGGGAGACACAGAATCTGAAGCAGGTTCCAGGCTCTGAGCTGTTAGCACAGAGACTGATGTGGACCCTGAACCCACAAATCTGAGATGACAACCTGAGCTGAAGTTGGGCGCTTAACCGACTGGGCCACCCAGATGCCCCTAAAGTCCAAACTCTCAAAGGTAGGTGACAAGAGGGATAGAAAGCAGCTTATACATACTGAGCCCTCTGAGTCCAACACACTGACCCTCTTAGTGGGAATTTTACATGCATCCTATTATTTAATTGTCACAAAATCCTGTGAATGCTATATTCACTGCATAGAAAAATATAATTAAGACTTAGAAGTTAGGCAACAAATGGTAGGAAGGTGGTCTTTGCACCTATAAGGCCCCTACTCTATTTACTGTACCCTGCTGTTTTTCTACATAACTTAACCCCAGCGGACCTTTCCACCATCCGTTCTTATAACAACTATACCCCAATCATAGAGAAGTATCTTCAGATTCTTAAACTGCCACAATGTCCAGAATTTGAACATGGTATTGCCTTCACCAAAAATCCTCTTTTCAACTCTGTGTATGTAGCTCAGTCCTAATACACTCTTCTAACGTTCTCTTAGCAGAACTTTACAACATTGGGTAGACGTGAGAATCATGGACAGAACATGCTGCCATCAATCCAATTTGAATTTCTAGGTGATGGAACCAAGGTAGTAGCATTTTTTTAAAAGCTCCAATATAGAAGGAGAATGGGCAAACACAGTTCTATGTGAGTTTCCTGGCCTCTTTGAAAGGCTTAAGCTTAACCACCTTCTGTTTTCCCTAGACCTGGTCTGGCCCTGCACTATAACACTCATCACACTACTCTAACTTGCGTCAGCATATGTATTTTCACTTCTGGAATATAAGCACTCCAAAGGCAGATATCATGTTCTAACAGAGAGGCTTCTGAATGTATTTAGTATGCACATTCTCATTCTCTCTCTCTCTCTCTCTCTCTCTCTCTCTCTCTCTCTCTCACACACACACACACACATACACAGTTGAAATTAAAGTTTCACAAAATAATACTACCCTTACTTATGAGTGATGGACTCTGTTATTTTCTATTCTATCCTGTTAATATTATTCCTTTCTATTTAAAAATTGTGATGCTAAGTAAAATAAATCTGACAGAGAAAGACAAATACTATGTGATCTCTCTTATATGTGGAATCTCAAAACAAAACAAAATTAACTCACAGATATAGAGAACAGATTGGTGGTTACCAGAGGTAGGGAGTGTAAGAAAAGGATGAACGGAGGGTTTTGGGGCTTAAATAAATAAACTAAAAGTAAAAAAAAAAATAAAAACAATAAAATGTGCAGTGATTCTCATTAAATTGATTACACAACTTAATACTTTGTGTGAACTGTGTTTGTAAAGCATCTCTGTAATGATGTTTATGCTAGACCTAACACATGCTAAGCACTTAACAGGTGCTTGCAACAGATTTCATGCAGTAATCGAAGTTCTTAAGGAAATAATATACATAAAAGTTTTACATATCCAAAACCTCAAGATTAAGTTTCACATTCTTCAGACACTAAAGTAGAAAGATGAAAAAAAAAAGCATAAAACTCAGTTCAAATTATAGCAACAGAAAGGAATACACAGAGGGTTTCCTTTTCTTAGAATTAGGGATCCTCAGATTACCTCTCTATTATTAGATGTCCCAAGAAAGATGACAATCCAATTTATTCAGAATACTAATTGTGTTACTAAGATTGCATTCTTCCTCCTTCTTTTAGAATTAACCAGTGGGCCAAGATTTTTTTGTGTGTGAAACACACTGACAGAGCGATTGCCCCAATTTCAGTAATAGAAATCGTATTAGAAATCTAAGCTCCCTTAATCAATTTACAAGGGCACTCTCATGTACAATTCAAATTTTTATGATGGTGGCGGGGGAGGAGATAGCGGTGAAACAAATAAGCTTAGAGAAGAATCAGAGTTTAGGGGCACCTGGGTGGCTCAGTTGTTTAAGTGTCTGACTCATCATTTTGGTTCAGGTCTTGATCTCACGGTTCATGAGTTCGAGCCAGTGTCTGTGCACTAGTTGGGATTCTCTCTCTTCTCTCTTTTCCCCTCCCCCACTTGTGTACTCTCTCTCAAAATAAATGACATTAAAAAAAGGAAACTGAGTTTAGAGCCATGACCTGAGATAAGACCAAGATCACAGATGAAGGAATCTCCAATATTAAGTGCTCCAATATTAGTTTCTTGTGCTGAGAAGAAGATCCTAATTACACAGAATTACACCATCTCTCCCCACCAAATACCCATACCTACACACCTTCTTTACAAGTTGGTATTACAGTGATCTCTTAGAGGTGCTTAGAGAACCAGTTAAGATTGGGGGAAATTTTGTGAAATATTAGCAGAGATAAAGAGTCTCCATTTTCAGTTGGTTATCCATGGTTTTATGTTAGAGCTCGGAATTGAGGTATCTCTATGAATTCTCTGGGGTCCAAAGCAGAAATGTTTTGGACACAGGAACACTTTGACTCAATTATGAATAATATAGTGCTTCATTTTAAAGAGAAATTTGCAATGTAAGAGTTCTCAAACTGTCACCTCTCAAGGCTCTATATGATGTTTTATAAAATTATATTGCGTTTAGGGGTACCTGGGTGGTTAAGCGTCTGACTTCAGCTCAGGTCATGATCTCACAGTTTGTGAGTTTGAGCCCCACACTGGGCTCAGAGCCTGGAGCCTAGTTCAATTCTGAGTCTCCCTCTCTCTCTCTGTCCCTCCGCATCCCGCCTCTTTCTCTATCTCAAAAATAAATAAACATTATTTATATATTTATATTTATAAACATCATAAAAATCTATTGCCTTTAATATGCCAGTTAGACTGTCAGAAATAATACTATTTATAAGAAAAATCTCCTCATCCTGAAGTATAAGGACAACTATAATGTCCTTGCTTTCAGTAAGAAAGTAAATAAGCATTTTTTTTCTAATATAAGGGAGGAATTTTAATGGCTTTCAGAGTGAAATTACTCAGATTAATTCCATTCAGGAAGCATATGCTTCATAAAACATGTATTCTTATGGAACCCATGAATTGTGATTATTGCATTGTAAGTGCATTGTAAACAACAGTGATACTGAGCCTAGCAAGAGCTGCGGGGTCTCCATATGTAGAAGAATTGATTGATGGTCAAAGAGCAAAACTTACCTGTGAAGGTTTTCACCCTCCTGTATCCATTCAGCGGTATTTATATGAAGTAAGACATCAGTGCTTTCAGGGGTCGGGGGGTGGATGTACTGGACTCTGTTGAGAGACTGATGTTCTGGCCAGGCATTTGGAGTTTCCTTTTTTAATATGTAAGAATTATTTTCGCTCCACAGCATGAATCAAACTATGAACATCATGCTACGAGCTTCTTCAAAGTGAAAGGCGTATCATTACACTTTTTCCCTTTACACATATCATAGAAAGTTCCTTTTGTTCAAAATAAAAAAAAATATATCTTCAGAAGGGAAATAAAATAAAGACTCCCATTTAGCTGAAATACCAAAACTGTATGTAATCTCCTAAGGTATGCGGTTATATTTGCTTTCAAGCTTGGCATTTCCATTTGTTGCTTTTGAACCCCAGTATCTTAATTCAGTTCTATCACTTAAAGTGTGCCATTAACAACGATAATCAATAGCTTCAGTAGTTTCCATTTTTCCCCCATGACATCTCCAAATCTTCCATCAAAAGACTGCTATCCAGCCCTCTAAGTGAAAATCAGCACTGGCTATAAATGTCATTCCTATCCATAAAATGAAGTTCCAACCTCAGGCAACTGGAATTTATAGAAAACCCAATATTAACACACAGAGAATGAGAAAATTGTCCGTTTTAAAGTAGTGTTGGAATCTTAGTTAGTCCTATTATATACAGTTAAGGAAAAATGCTATGTCTAAGGTTGTGGGAGAATTTTAGGGGAGTTTAGTATGGTTTTTAATAATAAATACTTTTTATGAGTAACATAGCATTAGTTAAGAAAATGTCCTTCACTTACTTAACTTCCAGCTGTTTTTGAAAGAGAATTCAGAGATCTAAATGCAAAGTGTAGTTTATTATCCATTCTTACATAGTAAATATAGTTGAAAAACGTGGCAATTTTGTTCTTTAATGCTTCAGAATCATGCAGTTTCTCAGAATTTTCATTGTATATTAATGCATATAAAAATATATAGGAGATACACCGATGTGTCTTTGCCCAAATAAGACCTGTTCACTAATTTAAGAAATGCTTTATTAAATCTTTATTATAAAATTCTCTTGGATTATTCTTTATTTTCAAGGTAATCTGCTAAAAATATCCACTTAAAGTCTTATTATATTTCTACTGCAGCTGGTGAGAATATGTGAGCCCATGTATTTATTAAAGTTCTGGGGTGGGGCGCCTGGGTGGTTCAGTTGGTTAAGCTCTGACTCTTGGTTTTGGCTCAGGTCATGATCCCAGGGTCGTGGGATCAAGCCCCGTGTTAGGCTCCATGCTGGGTGTGGAGGCAGCTTGGGATTCTCATTCTCTCTCTCTCTCTCTCTCTCTCTCTCTCTCTCTCTCTGCCCCTCTCTCCCACTGTGTGCTTTTTCCTCTCTCAAAAAAAACTCTAGGGTGGTTTTATGGATATTTAAAGGGAGAAGTAAATTTTTATTTATGAAATATCATAAGTCCAATAAGCTACAGTAGAACATTTTCTAACCATTCATCTAAGAGTGACACCCCCCCCCCAAATTAACTTTGCCTTATTTTTACATTCTCAAGCCGTGGGAGATATCTATGAAGATAAAGTCAGGCATCAGTCTAAATGAACTACTTCTGATGGTCAAACTAACTTAACACAGCGAGTGGGAGAAGTGAGTGGGGTCTGAGGAGAATGGAAGAAGCAAGTGAGGAATTTGAGACGCTATAAACTGCTGCTATCATCAGTTCAAGAAAGTATATCAAGTATCCTATCAAAACAAAAAAAGGAGGAGAGGGAAAACAAGGAAACGACGAGGAGAAGAAACACTGCTTGTGATGATTTGACTGTGGCGTTAGTTTTCCACCTAGGATATACCATCACTTGTGTCATCATAATTTAAATATACAAAAAAAAAAGTAGTCCCCAAACTGGATCATATAATTTCAACACTCTAATGTCTATGTGAGATACGAGGAAAGTTCTTATGTCAAGTCAGAAAACTCAGCTCTACATAACAAAACTCCATTAGAGTTCAGAAAATTCTATCAGGCACTGAGAATAAACTTAAGGATACTCCTTGAACTACAGAATGACTCGCACCAAGACCACATTTAAACCAAACTACCCAAAACTTCTGTTTTCACTGTCTATGCATATGAAACTTCATAGCAATAATTTTGGTTTCCAGGAAAAACAATTGTCTGAAAATTGTCTGATCATTAACTAGGACAAATTCACCCATCTCATTTCTCTTTGTACAGATCATGTTAGGAAGAAGGCTACAAAATGCCAGATTAACATTTCAAAATGTATTTGAAAGTAATGAAGGGAAACTGATTCAGTTAGCAACGCTAAATAGAACAGACAATTCATACAGATGCTTTCCCTGTAAAATATTAAATAAACACTCCAAAATGGCAACTTTTTCAATTTAATAAACCAATCTCCCATTTATGTCTCTGAGCAAAGTATCTCCCTGACCGAAGATCTGGTTTTAACTGCAAGCTTTTCCTGGTCCAAAGTGTGCACCAGTTACAAGACTGGGGTGTTAAATGAAATACTAAATGACTTTTCCTTCTCCGCCTGCCTCGTTCCTTCTTGCCCAAATGCAGAAATATATCAGGCCACGTGAAACAACGATTTCACTTTGTCCCCAGCATATCAATTACAAGGACAGATGCCATTAATTGCTCATATGGATTATTCACAAGAGGGCCAAGTAGAAAAGCTTTACTTACTTGCCACTGTGTCATCAGCTCTCTTACTCCCTTGGAGTCTTCCAGGAGCCTCTCCTTATGGGTGGCGTCCTGCAGGACGTTGGCAGTTGTTTCAGCTTCTGTAAGCCAGGCAAGGAACTTCTCCAGGTCGAGGGGGAACTGTTGCAGCAATCTATGGGTTTCTTCCAGAGCGGCCTCGCGCTCACTCACTCTGCAAGGGAACAAACGTCCAGATGCAGTTCTCCTCAGTTATCAGAAGGGTGCACCCAGGGACCCCCATGAAAAGATCAAAGATAAAGGGACTAAACTGTAATGTACCGGCAAAGGGGTTGGTTATTGCCAAATCCTCTTAAAAGCAACAATTGGAATAGTGTGTGCATATGTGTGTGTGACACATATGTAAGTATATATACACACAAGTAGAAATGTACACATATATGTATGTATACACGCAGACCAGAAGAGGTGAGGTTTTTGCTGAGCACATGGTCTTACACAGGGTAGTTTGGTGCTCCTACTGGAGATATTTGCACTTTGGGAAGTTCATAGATGAACTTGCAAAAAGAATCTTTTTGTAACTTGGTAGTTTTTACTGGTCAGTTTTGACACCTTCTTTTCAGAGGCTGCAAAAGTATAAGCTCATCTTTATAGGTAAAGGCCCCAAATCCCTACGCCATGCTTATCATTGATGTCACCTAAGGCAGAACATCAGGATTAGGTAGGTAAGGAAAAGGCTCAAGAAAATGCAAAGCTAGAACAGAGAAGGGGTCTGCAGGGCAAAGGAGAACAGAAAGAAGAAAGAAAAGTAGAAAAATGACATATTTCACCAAAACCATTGTGCAAAATCTCATTTTGCGTAACATTATTGTGTTCTAATAGTTCTAACTATGGTGTCAGCTTTACGTTTCATTATCTGATGGTCACACAACTGGGAATATTCTCCTCAAGAAAAACCTCATGTGTAAGGGGAGAGCCTAAAAACCAGACAGATCTGGGCTCAAATCCCACTATCCTGTACCAACTGGGTAGCATGTCTGCCACAAACAGTTAGTTACAGGCTGTGTCAAGGTGACTCAAACATGTTCGTTCCCTTGGCCCACATCCTCTTCCTCTTCCTCTCATCTTTTAGAAGGGATGAGCCAAATTCCCCAATGACACACGAATCTAAAAAAATTACACATATTTTCTGATCTTATATACGTATATATAAATATAAAACACGTATACATCACGCATGTATTGTGGATACACACACATATGCCCTCAGCAAAACTCTACATAATAACAGCTTGGAGGGGAAATTGCCTTCGGCAGTAACAGTCCCATCTAAAAAGATTCAGGTAAATTTTGTCTGCAATGAGGAAATTAGTACTCTATTTAAATGCCGTATTTGCCTTCTATTACTACACAAACACTTTCTGGGATTAAACATAAGCTAAAAATGGATTTGAAAAAATTGAACACTTGAATATGATACACACTGCTTGTTAGGGTGTGATTGTCAATAATTATGCAAAACTGCAATTTATTTCAGCAGCAACTTTATCGTGGGATGTGCAAACTAGGCAATAAACAACTCCTGCCGAGCCAGCGGCAGCGAGGCCCCCGGAAGAGCTGTTTATTCATCATGGGTGAGGTTTCTGCTGAGCACACAGTCTTCCACAGTGTAGTTTTGATGCTCATACTGGATAAAAGTCTTCTGTCTGCATTAACTGGTAGAGGGGAGAATAGGTTTATGAGGATGCAGCAATCGGAAAAAAGGAAGCAGTGCACTGAGCTATTTATCAACCCCTAAATAAACTTTAATACTGCACAGCTGAAAGGGACCTTGGTGTTCGGGTTGGGCAGACCAGTTAAACCATGGTTCAGTGGCTGATTTGAACCGCTCGCTCCCTGCTTATCTAGATTTCAAACTATCAGTGGAGGGAGAAATACCAAAATCGTTATTTGTTTATCTTTTCATTTAGCAGGATTTAAAAACTCAGAACCATCACAATAGCACTGAGGATCTTAATGTTATAATCTGGCATGAAACGGACAGGTCGAAGTACATGTCACTTGCTCACCATTGACCGTTTCTGACCGACGAAAGCGGCAATTTCATCCAGTTCAAGTTAGTATTTCTACGTTGGCTTGCACGTTAGAAATCACTAAGACTTACTCTACCTCCAGCCTAAAATTTGGGATAGAAATAAGCCATCACATTCCAGAAGACAAATTCAGGGTTAGACAATGACCTATTTTTTAACACACTCCAACTTCATAGAAAATAACAGACAAATATGACACTTGCGCCACACAGTGAAGTTTGGAAAATTAGATACTGGCCATTTTATTCTCAACATCATCTTCATCATGAGCTACTCACGAAACTCCCCTATTCTTAAACTAAAAACACCACTTACCCTCTGCTTCCAGAAAAAGTAACTATTAATAACTCTCCAAGAGTTACTGGTAAAATACGATGCACATAAATCAGATGAAAGGGTTCTACTGAAACAATGAGATTTCCAGCCAAATCCTACCAGTGAGTTTGCTGCTTTGTAAATTAGGCCCTCAGGGAAGAACGGTAACTCTTTCAGGATAGCGAGGCACCATTTTCCTAAATGATACCCTCCTGCTCTGAAATATTGACAACATCAGGCTGAATCTTTTCTAATTCGGAAAATACATTAAAAAAAATTCAATGGCCACAATGGCAGACAATCTCTTCAAATGAGTTCTTTAACAGGCCTCTTTGAGCAGAGGTAAGATTGTTGTTTTCTGCTCACGAGCAGATTTTAAGGCTACGTCCTTTATCCTGAGATCAATCTATATACACCAAATTCCTCAATTTTAATTGTGCCAAGTCCAGACTAGAAATGAATCAAGGTTACTTGTACCTCATATATGTGTATTCAAAGTAGCTCTGACTATATCTCATATTTTTTATTTTTCCATAACCATATGGCTTAAGTGGCTTTAATGATAAATAAAAAAATGTAGAAATAATGAGAATCATAAAGAGATTTAAAAGATTACTTTAGAACAAAAATAAAGATTGTGAACAGGATTATTCTGTAAATTCCTCTGTCCAGGTTGCCCATTTATAGACCCTGGCAAAAACTGGGCTGAAAAAAAAATTGAAAGTAACAATGACCGGGTATCGGTAATGGTAGTAATACTTTACAAATATAATCTACTGTATAGGTTAAGTACTCTTTTATATAACATATTTGAATTATCAGCTATTCTAGCTTTTAATGCACAAAAATAGGTGAGAATCTGGTGGAGTATGGCACCATATGGTGACTTTAAAAGGTTTTCTATCTATTCAGAAAGGCACCACAAACCATGGTCAAGTGGGGAAATATGAGTGGTATGGTACAGTGGTTCTCAAAGTGTGACCCATAGACCAGGAGCATCAACATTACCTGAGAACTTATTAGAAATGCACATTTTCGGGGGTGTAGCTTAGTGGTAGAGCATGTGCTTAAAAATGCACATTTTCAAGCACTGTTCTAGACCTCCTAAATCAGAAATTCTGCATGTGGAGTCCAGTGATTTGTGTTTAAACAAGCCTTCTAGGTGATTCTCGTATATGCTAACGTTTTGAGATTCACTGCCATTGGAGACCCATCTGTTTGCCCTAGCTTCTGAGGAAGCTGCTGGAAGGAGGATGCATCTAAGCCTGGCCCCCTTGCTCCAACTCAGGACAATTCAGGAGGATGGGGGGAGCAGCGGGGGGTGGGGGGCTGACTGATGCTGTGGTTGCATCTGCACTGAAGGGTAGCTTTTCCTTCCTCCCTGTTCTGCTTCCTTCCCTTGTCATCCTTATGGGTGTTAATCCTGAGTGCACTCTCCAATAAAATTCCTGCAGGTTAATCACTTTCTCACAGTCTGCCTTCTGGGGAAACTGACATGCTGAACTGTTGCACTAAATAAGGATTTTAAAAACATACATGCTTAAGAAATGTATGTGCAGAAATATACAATTACTTGCATGGACTGGAGTCTCAAAACGGGACAGGATAGAGGATTCTCACACCCAGGAAATGAGCCTAAAGAGCTACTGCACCTTTGGTTGCTCTTTAAGAAAATCTATAGATAATGCAGACTTGCATCATCACCAGTTAGACGCAAGAATGGACTGAAGGGGCCAAGTGTTGTAGCTACAGAGCTTCGTACAACCCCATAGCTGCCCAAGAAGGCGCTCATCTAGCGATAATTCCGTAGAAAGGGGGAGAGACAAAGAAGGCATGTCTTCAGCATGTCCATTTTTTCATATTTTAGAGAGAGAGGGGTGAGTGGGGGAGAGGGGCAGAGGGAGAGAGAAGAAGGATGAATCATAAGCAGACTGCCTGCTGTGTGTGAATCCCTGGACCCTGGGATCATGACCCAAGCTGAAATCAAGAGTCAGACACCCAGGCACTTCTCCATTTTCTTTTTAAGAACTGATTATCAACAAGGCAATCACACTCTGATCTGTCACTAAACACCCACACACCTATCAGGGTATCTTTAAATACATCTCTAAGACTCCAGATTTTCTATTAAGTTGAATATCAGCAATTTCTTATGGGTCAACCAAATCCATAAAAAGCAAATGAGAAAGGGAAACTTAACCACTTTCCCAAGTAAGGCTATAGAGCATAATTAATGTATAGGCAATATTCCACAATTAGATACATGGATGGACAATATTTTATCAGTGCACTGTATTGCAGGATTTTATGTATATAAAATTTAAAAATATACATATTATAGACATATAATTGGACAGACATAAAAACATTGAATATTTTTACAGGGAAAAAGGCTGAACCTGACATAGGAGGCTATTCTGCCCAGGCGTTTCTCTAAGTGTGACAAATTGAGGAAATTCACAGCACTCAGTCTTAGCTAAAAAACACCTTTATCTGTGTCCTGGTATTGTCAAGGAGTAACCAAACAAAATACTCCAAATTTCTCCTTCCTGGTTTATTTGCATTTAACCACTATCATTTCCTATGATATTTTTAGGGAGTGATTATAGGATGACACATTTTTCTTTGTTAGATATTAGGCTGAGAGACTGAGTACCTTAGCGGTACTTGGGCTTGGTACCCAAGGTTTCTAGCAATGTCCAACACTAGTCACAGAACCAGACTTAACCTAAAGTTTGATCTTTGTGTAACCCTAACAGTCTCTACTGACTTGCTAGTATATAAATTACATCTTGATTTTTTAAAATGACTTTAAATTGTGTTTGCAAGGGAAAGCTAGAATAGTATCACCTGTGGATATTCAGCAGTTTGTAGAAAGGATTCCTTTTAATCTCTGGCAATTCTGTTAGTAATATGCACTCATGAGAGGCATGAATCTAGAGAACGTCCTTCAGTAATTCTTGGGCTAGTACCTCATTAGTACCTTTCTAGCCACAGGTCCAACCCTGTGGCTTACGGCACAGAAATATGGCTGCAGAAGCACTGTGGCAGTGAGAGCATGTTTCTCTTTCCTCCCCTGCTATTGAGCTACACAGTGAGAAATATGCTCTGTTCTTTCAACTATTGACACGAAATAAGAGATCAAGGCTGTCAGATACAGCAAGGAAAATACATTTTTTAAAGCTAACACCCATATGGCTCTTCACATGTTTTCAATATATTCAGACTTGGGGCGCCTGGGTGGCTCAGTCAAGTCAGTTAAGCGTCGGACTCTTGATTTTGGTTCAGGTCATGATCCCACGGTATCATGGGAGTCTGCCTGGGATGCTCTCTGCCTCTGTCTCTCTCTCTCTCTCTGTCTCTCTCTCTCTGTCTCTCTCCTCTCTCTCTCTCTCCAAATAAATAAATAAATAAATAAATAAATAAATAAATAAATAAAATATATTCAGACTTATTCTCTCATCATTTTAGAAGGAATTCCCAATTTTTTCTACCTGCAGTTTTCCTCCATTTTTCATTGTATGCTTCTAGTTGGATATTTCATTCCTTCCCAAGGGTTTTAACCTCTACACAGATTATCTTAAAATCTGAACCTCATTTTTATTTGTGCATGCCTACCAACATCTAATGAAGTCATCTCTGCTTCTAGTCCATACATGTCAGGATCTATGCTTGGTGAGGGCGACACAAAAGTCAATGAGGCATGGACGTGGGCTTTGGCATTTAATATATTCAATTCTGGTGGAAGAGACTGGTAAACACTAAACTATGGTCACAGTGTGATTAAGCCTCTAATTCATGTGGATTTCCTACCAGTAGCTCGAATGTATTATGACCTTAGGTCTCAATTTGCCTAACAAGTAATAAATCTATCTTTAAATGTTTTTTGGCCTTTTCTTATCAACGGAAGTGGAGATCTTCTAGCAGGTTTTATCTTAACATATAATGATGGATGCTCAATAAAAGTTTGCCCAATTGAATTGATTTTCATAAAAATAAGAAAGCCCTCAGATATATGGAACAGGTTCTCACCAGTTTCATTTTGCTGTTGGTGAGATTCATTCTGAGAGGATTGAACGACTTCTCCCAATTTGCACACAAATGAAAGAATTGGGATTAGAGCCCAAGCCTTGCATCCTAGAAAAGAAATTTTTCTAACTCTAATAATAGATACTGGTGTCTACATCTCTCTGATATATCCACTGTAGTAAAGGAATGAAAAATGCGGGGAAGGTTATGCCATTGAATCCTGGCCTTCATTTTGGAGTATGGATTTAACTATCTTGTTACTTTACCATAAGCAGAGTCATTGAAACATGAAAAAACCTACACGTATGGGAATACAGACATGGAGAGATTGTTTCCACCCCAACCAGAGCAGAGAGATCTAGCTGGAGTCTGCTTCAAAACACACACACACACAAATCCATTTTCAACGCAAATTTGCTGGTGTGCTGTTCACCGACATATGAATTAACGAGGTTTTCATCCCCTCTCTCCCGAGGTCTGGTACTAAATTACTCAAACTCTCCAGAGTTAATTGGAAACTATGACCTATATGTTCCCAAAGTATTGCTGATTAGTTCTCAGAAAACTCATTCCCATCTTCCCTCACCCCAGACAACACAGGATGACTTTTAACATGTGAAGAAGCAAAGCACTTTCACAAAAAAAAAAAAAAAAGAAAAGATTAATCCCCTGAAGATAAACCGCAGCTTTGAAGCTATCTGTTTCAACTTCCTACAATGATACAGACATTTTACGGAAAAAAGTTTATCATGAAGAGTTTACCTTTAGATAGTAAGAGAGTATTGGCATGATCAGTCATGCAAGGAATTTTAAAATACACATTCCATATCTTTTTTCCCCCTCTATGAGCATTTTAAAAATTGGGATTTGTATAGTATATCATTATGGAAACAACTGTTATACATTTCCTAAAAGCACTGGGACATTTCCGAGAAGAAAATGGAGACAACAGTTAAAAGAAATCTTTGCTATTCTTTGCATTACTCATTTCATTTGCTTTCTGTTTTTGTCGTGTAGCACTGAGAAAAATTAGTTGGTGAAAGAAGTATACAAAATATTATGCACAAGTGAAATACTCAAGATATATATTTTTCCTATCTTGGATTGTTAAGAAAGAGACAAACAGCCTTCAGTCTAAGATCTAGAGTTTATATTTTTCTGCTGATAGAATACTTAAAGGTACCATTTGGGGAAGTTTAAAAATAATGTTTGGTTTGGTTCATATGCAGAGACTTCAAGTATTATTCTGAATACTTACAGAACTATAAAAGATTTTTAGAAAAAATATGGTTACACTACCTTCCAGATTAGTACAAACTTAGATTAGGGTTTGGCTTATAGTTAAACACAATTTTAGAAATTGCTATCGAAAACTAAAGATGGGTGGAAATTAAGGTGGACACACTTCAGCAAGGCTTGACTTGAAACTGAACACGTTCTTATCTTCCTCATTCTTAAAGCCTCCTGCTCCCTTTCGCTTGTTTTTTTGCAGCATCCTTTGTTCCAGGAACTCGGTATCGATATTGATATCTCACTGACCTCTGCGGATACTTCCTAAGGAGACTCAGATGGCCGGCGCCTGTGCTGAACATGAGACCACCTTGAAGATGTGGCAAACACAGCACAGACCAGATTCCTATCGAAACCACCCAGATCCTGTATTTTCCTATAAAACCCCCCAGCCTTTTACACCCCCCCCCCGCCCTGGGCAGCAGTAAGAGGCATTACATGCAGTCTTGGAGGCTTTAGCCTGCTTCAGCTTCCTTTGCTTGGCAAAGTAATAAACTATCTTTCTTCTTTATCCTGAAGGATATTATATTTCAGCTTGGGAGCACAGAGGTCAGTTTTTGACAACATTTCTACTCTAAATAAATTCTCAGTGATGTGTATAATGTGTGTCTTTAAGGTGAGTCTTTGGTTTTTGTCACTTGCAGTGTTAATGTCTTTAAAAGATGGATTTCCTAATGTTGATAAGCTAAAGCGAGTAGCTCTCTTCTCTTCGCAAAGGATATATGAAAATGAGCATAGTGACCAATTAGAAAGGCAAGCCACGATCATCTATTGAGTCTCCTAAGACTATGCAGCCAAACAAATGCCCATTCTCAGCCTCACTTAGAGAAAAATATAACGGATTGTTAGACATTGATACATAATATTCAGAAGACAGTACGGTAAGTTAGTTCAATTTTCTAATATCTAAAGTCAAGCATACAAATTCTTTTTATTTTTTTTAAGTTCATCTATTTTTAGCGAGAGACAGTGAACGTAAGATCAGGGGAGGGGCAGAGAGAGAGAGAGAGAGAGAGAGAGACAGAGAGAGACAGAGACAGACAGACAGAGAGACAGAGACAGAGAAAGAATCCTAAGTGGGATCCCGTGAACTGGGAAATCCTGACATGAGCGGAAATCAATAATTGGATGCTTAACCAACTGAGTCACCCAGGTGCCCAGAGATTCTGTTTAAAAGAAAGGAAACGGTTAAAATCATATCACAGATGGATGTGAACTTACAACAGGCATTGATCAACAGAATTTGGAAACACAAACAGTTTCCTAATTCCTGACATGAAGTTATAGTCTCTAAATAGTTGTACCTTTTATTACCTAATTCCTCATTCAGCACTCTGGTGGTTAAAAATATACCTTTGAGATTCCTTCAAATTCAACATTAATTGTTATAATATTCTGCACTAAAACAATGCTTCATTGTTTTGAAGCTTTTCCACATACATTTTCTCCTTTGATATTTAAATGACTTGATGAGGTTAATGGGATGAGTTGTTATAATCAACTTATTTTAAAGCTTATTTATTTATTTTGAGAGAGGGAGAGAGGCAGAGGGAGAAGGAGAGAGAGGAGCCCAAGCAAACTCTGCACTGTCAGCACAGAGCCCGATACGAGGCTTAAACCTAGAAACCATGAGATCAGACGCTTAACTGATGGAGCCACCCAGGCACCCTAATCATCAACGTTTTACAGATGAAAAACCTGACTTTCAGAGAGGCTGGGTGACTTTCCAAAATCAGGGGCAAAACCTGAAACACCAAATCTAGTCCAGTCTAAGACATTTTCTCTCAAGGTAGACTTGCCAGGTTCCCTGTGAGGCAAATAAAATGGATATTTATATGTTACTATTCTCAGTCTTTGTTTCTTGTGATCATCATGTGAATGAAGTTAAGGCATGTATTTGCATGAAGACAAAAATTATCCTCTCTTTGCTTATCATCTCCAGCTATCATCTAAGAGAGCTATTAGAATGAATACTGCCCTTTGCACCTGAGGTAGGCTTGAGGATTTTATTCAAAAAGAGGACATTATGGGCAGCAATAAAATCTCTTTATTCTTAGGAAATAGGAGAAAATCATAGTGCCTATGATCGTGGCCTTATTAGAGTGGTAGCTTAATAAATGTTCGCTAATGACACCCAGATTATCAGGAAGTCTGTACCTTTTGAGAAATGTTTCACATTAAAAATATCTAAGAAGAAAATCAAATACATTCCTTTTCTGGAAATTTTACAGTAAAATAAGTACATTTTTATAAGACTAGCTGAGAAATGAATTAATCTCTCTGAGTGACTAAGTCTTGGTAGGTTCTAAACAAATTGCGCTTTTAATTTTGAACCTCTTTTAATGGCTCAGATACAATTTACAAGACTTGTAAATCTGATATGATTTACAAGATTTGCAGGATTACAAATAGTTTGAGCTAATTAAAACTGATGATCTAAATAAAGATTTAAAATTTCTTGCTTTCTCACTTTTAATTACTAGAGGGAAAAACAGCATTTAAAAGAACTAGAAATGCACTGATGGCCTTTTATAAGATCAATTCAAATTTATGAAGAATAGTCATAAATTAAGGATTTATTTTTTTCAATTAAGACTACAACACTAAAGGAATAAATCTGAGGCCTTTGTGTGCTTTCAAGAATCCTCTCACTCATGAATGCACCACTTACAAAAAGTCTTTATACTATCTTTCTTCATCATCATCATTACCATTCATCATCATTAACTTGAGAGCAAGGATTCATACCACAGTTTCTGGTATTTAATGGACACTCAATAAATTCAAATAAAATCAATAAACCTACTATGAAACAGGCAGACATTCTAAAAATGAGAAGCCCCCAGTCCTGTGCTTAAAAAATTTACAAGTCCAAATTTTTTCTTGAGGCAAGTTTACTGAATGATAATTTTTTTGTATAGATTTTTAAAGTTCATACATTGCTTTCACATACATGACTTCAGTTGAACCTCACAATTATCAGTAGAGATCACTTTTGTTTATCATAGAAAATTGGTTATATAAAGGACACTTATTCAGTTATAACTAAAATATTTAAAAATTAGAATGAGTAATTCTGTGAGCAAAATTGTGTTTTGTTTTGCTTTGTGTAAGTGTAGATATTAAATCTTTGGAGGTTGTATCATTCATTGCATTTTGTACTAGTAGTGAAAATGAAATGGTAGACTCTCATTGGCCAACACATTGCCTGAGTGTCCATCACTATTCACATTGACATCATAATTTCCGTTTGAATTTTTAAAATGCACTCCTGCAAAGTCTGTTAATTCAATGTATATTTTTAGGCACACTGCAACGCCAGAGGGCATAATGGACAATAGCTTCTGTTAAAATTAATCGAATACTCTGGAAAATTTTCTGATTGCCTTTAAGCTTGATCCTGACCCAGAAATAGGTACTAAAAAGGGCCTCCAAATTCAACCTGTCCAGGTATCCATGTGGCTTTATTACCCAACACAGTCCTACGCTCCTTGCTTGTATCACCCAGAAAAGTGAATGGGCATCTTCACTATAGCTCTGATCCTGTTTTTTTCAGAAACATTCAGTGTGTCAGGGATGAGAACAGAACCTTGTGGCACAGTACCAAAGATCTTCTTTCAGAACTCGACACCCATCTATTAATCGACATTCTTTGCATAACGGCATGCAACAGTTTCTAAATCTTGCAATCTACCTTGCATCTAGCCACTATTTCTCCAACTTACTTGCAAGAATATAATGAAAGACCTTGTCAAATGTCCTGATGAAATGTAAGCAGACTGCTGCATTTTGCTTTCCTGACAGTCTAAAATTTCTTCAGGGCAAAACAATATTTTTTTCCCCGAACATACAGAGAACATAGGCTTTCTTTATGTCTGCATATGTGTGTATCATGTTTGTTTTACTATATTACGTGGTTAACCTCATCAAAAAATGGGTATACATTTCTCTTACAGCCTTCATCTAAGCAGCATGCATCATTTTAAATATCTTGGGCAGGTACAATAAGATCACCTGTGATGGTTTTGTAGAATTTAATTACATTTATTAACATCTAGTTGGAAGGCAATTAATGTAACTCTGGAGGGGTGTCATATCATCCTTTTGTGAAGACTGTGCCATTCAACAAAGGTGGTGGAAATAGATCATCACCACAGTGATAATCCCAGAATTTTTCAAGGTTTTGCTAGACAATCTAGCTCATCTTAAATGCTTGCTTATTTCAGTCAGTCTTGTAAAAAATGGCAACCATATCATTAAGAAATAGGTTAGGTTCTCAGAGAATATCACTATTTCACTAATTTACAGATAAGTTCTTGTACAGAAAAATATTTAAGCAAAATTTACAGATCACATACCAGAGACCTTCTGGAAATTGAGGGAAGATACTTCACCTAACATGGCACCTATGGGGAGGGGCTGGAGAGGGTTGATGCCTGTGACAACAAAGAAATGAGTCCCATGGCATTTCTTCATGTCCCACTGGACCCTCGCAAGGGAGAATCCCTGTTAATAAACACCTGGACCCCGAACTTAATTATTGATATGAAATACTTTTATCAAGGTCTTAATATACACTGATTTGTCTTTCAGAAGTGTAAGTAACTGCCATGAAAATCCAAGGAAAATTTTACTTCGCGTTGTTAAGAATTATGCCAACAGTTGTTTGGCATTTTGCAGAGTTCCATTTAGGATGGCCAAGGCTGCTTACAGTATTTGAGTCCCTGATACTGCTCATGGTATAATCACTTAACAACTTTAGGTGCGTTCTGGTGTGATCCTGACTGAATAATTGAATGCCAAAATATGCACCGTTTCATTATAAATGTCTACGTTCTCTTGAAAATTACAGTCAGGGCATCACTTAAGAACTTGTCTATAGGACAGGTATATTACCTACAAATTTTGGTCTATGAGAGTAAAGAAGGTGTTTTGAAGTATGTGTTAGAAGGAAAGAAAGGGGGTGGTATTGGATCTGAGGAGGTGGAAAACCACCAAAACAGAGCTACAAGGAAATTTCAAGATGAAAGCTATTATACTGAAAATAAATCCGAGTTTTAAAGAAGAGAATGAGGAGATGCCCCCTCCCCTCCGTGCATTCACTCCCTGATCCTCACTGCTCCACAGAGAATGAAATCGCATTTTAAAAATTGCTCTCTTTCACAGCCAGCTGTGACTACCCGTGAACCAGAGGTCTGCTTCTTATATGAACCTGAATTAAAAACAGCCAGCCCTTTCGTCAGTTCAGAGCCCGCATTCTTGATTACATTTGACACAATAATCATCATCATATCTTAAAACTCAAATCAGCCTGACAGTGCTCGACTCGGGGCCGCTTCTCCCAATTAGCTCGAAATTGGGGCTCGGCTCATCTTCCAGTGACTACGTTTACATTTACAATTTTGCTGTGGTGAAAAGGTGTCAAACATGACAGAAGGGGCAAATGAACTTTCTAACTTCTATGATAACGATTTTATTTTAAGTGCACCTAACGCTGACAAACCTGTTTTGATGGGAATGAAGAAGTGTATGCTTTTTCTGTTGTTGTTATTATTTTTTAGCAAAAAAAAAACAACAACATACAAAGCTCAGACAGCTAGAGTTTGAACTACAAAGGGGAAATAAACACATACTGTGAATATTTTTTATGAAGTATTTTCCAAATGACGGCTTTCAGGAGGGATTGTTCTTTTATGTAATAGATTTATTACAGATAACTTGTGGGGCAGCTGGGTGGCTCAGTCACTAGAGCATCCAACTTCGGCTCAGGTCATGATCTTGCGGTTCAGGAGTTCTAGCCCCGCCTGGAGCCTGCTTCCTGCTTCGGATTCTGTGTCTCCCTCTCTCTTTGCCCCTTGCCTGCTTGCACTCTCTCTCTCAAAAATAAATAAACATTTTTTAAAAAAATTAATAAAAAGAAACATAATTACTAGATAGGGAAGGATTCTTTGAACACTAAAAGTGAAGAGGTATCAGGGTTCAGAGGAAGGAATTTCCAAGACGCTGATACAAGGCACCATGCTCATGTGACAAGTGTTAGTCTAAGCAGCTAGTTCGAAATTTCTCTCCATCTATATTAAAGGAAAACAAGTCAAGGAAACTTTCAGGCACTTTCATTCCTGGATTATGATACTTTTATCTCCAGATCAAGGCAGTATGTACACTCTGTGGGGGAAAAAGTGGACCATTAGCAAGGGTAGCCTCACTTCATAGCCACATTCCAGATGGCTAGGCTGGAGATGTGCTCAGAGCATAACACCCTTATGTACCATTTTCTGAGAGGAGAACAGCACAGAGTCCGGAGAGAAATATGCAGATTAGACAAAGAGGACTCTAGAAAGGAAGGAAAAAGAGCAGGAGAGTAAAATGAGAAGAGCAAGAAGATTCTGGAGGGGATTGAAACACAAGGCATTTGATAGCCACTGGGGTGGAGAGACTATGGGAACAGGAGTCAGTATTTAAGATGTGACAAAGTGCAAGCGCCCATGGGAAGCTAATGCCAAGAGTAATGGAGAAACGCCATGGAGGCTGAGTCGGAGATAAAAAAGAATAAGGAAAGAATCCATGTTGGGGAGAGAAGCACAGAAGTGTCAGAAATAACAAATAAGAGAGGCGGCACAGTAAGGGTAATGTTCCTTAGATCCTTCTTTGCCGTGAGCTTCCCTATTCAGTCAAAGCTGAACACTTCTTTCAAGACATCACGTTATAAATATCCTTAATGTACAGATAGTCCTAAAGAGGAAATATTTATTTTTCTTTAGAGTTCTATTTATGTGGGATTTAGGATGAATGTATATATATATATATAATATATATATAATATATATATTATATATATATTAGAGGGATGGATTTTTCAGGTCTGGTTCCTGATGCAAGTTTTAATTATCATGTAGGAGAGGAGTCCAGACTGTGAGGCACGTGAATAGTCATCTATTATATACAGCATCATCTAAGTTAATTTTGCCTCCAATTTTTATATAGGCAATATTGAAGAAGACCATGTAAATGCTTCTCAAAGACTTAATTGATAACTTTCTCCTTCAGAATTCGTTGCCAATCTAAGTATTTTTTAAGCAACACTTTCCTAGGTAGGGTCTCTTCTTAAGAAAACAAAGTTCACATGTTCTTTGATCAGAGTAATTAAATCTTTGAAGACTTTGTTTTTGACCTTTATAAAGAAACATCCTCAAGGAAGCCAACATTCTTAAAAATTAATTAGAAAAAAGGATATATGCACATTTTTAAAAAGCTAGACAATCCACTGCTATGAGTATGATTAAGCTAACATATACACAGCATGGTTTGGCAAGAATCATCATAAATGACCTGCAGGAATAATCTTTCATTTTATTCTTCACACATTTAATATTAATCTCTCTTGTGTTAACCTAAGAATGGTTTTTCTGAATTCTAGCACTCTCAAATCATAAGGAAACTGAATTAGAAATCGTTTGATTTCTACTTTCTACACTAAAGTGACTGCTACTTTAAATTTTAGATACCACATTATGAAGCATCTCGCTCATCCTTGTGCTGGCATGATTTCTAAAAATTAAAAAATGCTGTTTTGATCTGGTCCTTTATTTACTTTTCATTATTTTTTAAAAATATAATTTGTCAAATTGGCTTATGTGCAACACCCAGTGCTCATCCCAACAAGTGCCCTCCTCAATGCCCATCGCCCGTTTTCTTCTCTCCCTCACCCTCCATCCACTTTCAGTCTGTTCCCTGTACTTAAGGGTCTCTTGTGGTTTGCCTCCCTTGCTCTCTGTTCATATCTAGTTTTCCCCCGTCCCTTCCCGCATGATCTTCTGTTAAGTTTCTCAAGATCCACATATGAGTGAAAACATATGATATCTGTTCTTTGACTTATTTCAGTCAGCATAATACCTTCCGGTTCCATCCACATTGCTGCAAATGGAGGATTTCATTCTTTCTCATTGCCAAGTAGTATTCCATTGTATATATAAATGATGTTGTTCTTTAAATAAAACCCTTAAGATTAACCAGCTGATGCATTTTAGCTGGTTTCAAGGTATACACTAGTGACAGCACTGATAAAGGCATAGCACTGTGTAAAAAGCTAGTCAAGTAGATCACTGACCAATTTGGTCACTTCTCTACTAATGTTCACCTACGTGTAGTTATGAATTACTTATGCTAGCTGCAAAAAGAGATGTCATTTTTGAAAACCCAGTCCTGACTTTGCTGTAGGAATCCTGCCATTGCAAAGAAATAAAGTTTGCCACGTGAAAAGCAGTGCGAGGGGCAAGGCCGGTTTACAGGAGGACTGCCATACATTCCCTTTGGAAATATCCTTGAAGGTCACATCGGGAAACGTAATTGACAGAGGATGAGGCGGCACATCTAGGCAATATTAATGCCATTTAGGATGACTGTGCTTCTGAGTTTGATCTGACTGTTCACTTCTGGGTGTAAATCAAATTGTTAAGTTTAATTTCAAAAATGTTACAGTAATTACTTAGGAAATCACTGGCTACCCAAGCAACTTTCTCAAGCTGCCGGCTGAGCTCTTCCATTTCCCCGCCGGACAGCCCGCAGACAAGGGCAGACAAGGGCAGAGCTAACGGCTACTCCTCACCTCTCCTAGAGGCCACCCTAGAGGCCACCGAGCATGTCGATCCCACGCCTTCCTTCCTCAATTAATGTTGGCAGTAGAAAAAAAAAAATAACAGTGACTCATTGATAAACTGTGCTTTCTCCTGTTTCTTAAAGTTTTTTTTAATGTTTATTTATTTTTGAGAGACAGAGAGTGAGCAAGTGAGAGAGACCAGGAGAGAGGCAGAGAGAGAGGGAAACACAGAATCCAAAGCAGGCTCCAGGCTCTGAGCTGTCAGCATAGAGCCAGACGCAGGGCGCGAATTCATGAACCGTGAGATCATGACCTGAGCCAAAGTTGGATGCCCAACTGACTGAGCCACCCAGGCGTCCCTTCCGTTTCTTATTTGCAACATGTGCACCATTATATAATCAGATTCCAGGAGCAACTCTAGTCACTAGTTTGTTGTTAAGTAGCTTGAGTTCTTGGGGTTAAAAAAAAAGGTCGAAGTAGTAATTCCCCATCTATACCTTAAAAACCATGTTATTGAAAGGTACAGACATTTCTGTTTTTCCATTTGAAAACAGGAACATCATAATTTTCCCCACCTGATCATGTTTTTCCTGGAGCATACAAAGTGGCTCTTAACACTTGCAACACGTGACATAGTTGTATTCATTTTAATCTTCATCAAAATGATGCAATTGAAATAAAATTATTGCTGTAGCCTTGGTGTGAGGATGAATAAACTTGCACATTTGTTTTGTAAGTGGGATATATATTCAAGAAGAATTTGTTCATCTTCTCCAACGCCTGTTGCAGGATCTGGCAAAGACTGTGTGCTGAAGTTTTACCAAAGCAATTAATTTGAAAATGGCAAACGTATGTCAATATCAGTCTTTTCATTTTGGACACTTTCATTATGTAGTAATCACATTAGTGCATACATAAATGTCACTGTTTGAGTCCAACTTTTTCTTTCAAAGTTAGAATTTTAAGACAAATCATGAAAGACTATTGAATACTGAAAATGAACCATGACTGAAGTGGGGGGAGGGGGAGAAGGGGGTGATGGTCATGGTGGGGGACACTTGTGGTGGGAGAGAAGCACCGGGTGTATTATGGAAATCAATTTGAAAATAAACTCTTAAAAATAATAAAAATATTTGAATTATAATAAAAAAAGACTCTACCAGATAACTCATTTTCAAAAGTAGAATTTGGTAAAACTTTGAATTACAGATAAAGAAGATGGAGAGCAACATGTTTTCCCAGGAAGAATGGCAAATGCTTGCTTACGTACCCTCTTGGAGCCCCTCATGTTAATGATCCTGGCAAAGGGACAAAAGAGTAGAACTATTTGAAGTATTAAAAAGTGACAGCTGACCATTTGTGAGAAAATTCTCAAAGATTTTGAGAACCCAACATTATGTAAATGATGTGGAAATACATACATAAGGAGAAGACTTCCTTCTTTTTCTTCAAACACAAAGGTCTCTTTGTCAGAATTGACAAAAAGCTTGGGTTTTGAGCTTCAGAAAGTCCCAGACTCTCTGTACCTCAGTCTCTTGGTCTGAGTTATAAATACTGGGATTCTGAACCTGGTGACAGATTCAGAAAAGGTTAACGCAGGCCTGTAAAGTGTTACACTCATTTGGAACTTGGGCTGGCAAATTATAAAGATGTCTGTCTACCTGCTCATCATGTGACAAGAGAGAGAAGTGAATCGGCCTGACCAAGCTGTCCTACCCTAGCGATCAGGGGCCTGCGGTGGAGAGGGGGTTGAGCTCAGACTCTGGATCTCCCGGTGGCCCTACTGAAAAGCCCCTCCTCCGAGTAGATCACATCTGTTCATTGGGAATGGCTGCCAAGTGAAGACGAGCTGACTAGTTGGCCACTCTACATGAGAAGTATACGAAGGCTGATTCACACACACCAAATGCTTAACTGAGCTTCCAGAATTGTCTACGTGCCAGGGTAAATTTTTCTGTCACCAGCAGCAACCTAACAATTAGGCTAAATGTAATCATTAGCAGGTTGTGGATTATATGTTTTGTGTGGGAAAAAAAATTTATAAGAGTTAGTCCCATGCTATTAAAATGTTGACGAGAGTAGAGTATCAAGGAAGGTTAGTGGAGTGTGTTTCAGGAAAAAAAAAAAAAACCCTATTAGCAGATCCCAGCAATTGTAATAGACTCTATTGTTGACCGCTATCTGTAAAAATGGAGACTTCTTTTACAAAAGGTATCCTAGGCTACTTCTGCAATTTCTAAATGAATTCCCTTCCATTCTCATTGTGGAAAGCCTCAGGAAAACAAAGATTCAATATGGATGAAATATGCCGTACCAGAGAATCAAACTCTCTTTCTCTCTCTCTCACTGTCTTCATTGTCCTGCTCCTCTGCCTCCATCTGATCCTTCTCCTCCTCCTACTCTTTCTCTCTCCCCTTCCTGCTCTACCCTTCTCTCAGCTAGCTATGAGTATTTCCAAAAAAGTCTCTAAACTTCTAAACGAATATGAAGTGACAATAATAGTCCCAACGGAATAATAGAAAAGATGTTTGAGTAGAGTCCAAAGTAGACTAATACAACTTCCATTGATCAGTATGGCAAATTCATAGGCTTATGCCAAAGTGAAGAGTTGAACTAATGGCACATGAGCCTACTACTCAGGTCACTCCCAGTGAAATGATCTCCACTCAGGAGTTTGCGCTAGATGTTATGTTATCTATCTTAAAAATGCTTACTTAGTTCATTACAATTTTGTAATATAACAATAATTATAATTAGTGGACCAGATCCTACAGTGTTGTATAAAGCGCTTTTTGAGAAATTGGTTCCATGGTCAAAGCTTTAGAAGGAATGCATACTGTATAGAGTATCGTTTCCCCCACACATTGCCAGACACACATACTTTGTTTATTCACAATGTGTACAATAAAAGGTCTGATTAATTCCACAGAAGTTTGTTTACCTTCACTCAACCTGACATTACCTAAACTTTTGGGGGGACCATAATACCCTTTATTAATATTTATTAAGATAAAGTGGGACTACTTCTGGCAGAACCCTATTTGGGGAAAATAAAAACTACTTGAGAAGAAGAGTGTATGAGGGTGATCAGGATGTGAAAGTTGTGTGTCCACCTGATGCTTGAAATTATTATACGAAGTCATTGGCCAACCAGTTCTTGAATACTTCTACAACCTTACAAGGTGGTCTGCTCCATCTCTGGACAGCTCTATCCTCAACTTCCTTTCTCCACTAAGAAGAAATACACATTCTTAGGACCACATTATATGCTTGAGTTTATCCAGGCTAATATCCCCATAGATTTCCTTTGTCATTGCTTTATTGCTATTGGGAGAGTGGGCAGGGATGGAAAAGGGAGAGATTACTGCTAATAAATGTCCTGTGTTCTCTCCCCTTTCTGAATGCTTTTGCATGGCATCATGCAGTGGCTCTCAAACTTAATGTGCTTAGAAATGACTTGGAGCCTGGAGAACTTGCTAAGAAGCTTTTTGGGGCCCATCCCCAAAGATTCTGAGATTTAGTAGGTTGGGGAAGGCCCCATGCATTGGTAGTTCTATCAAGGTCAGACATGATACCAATGCTGTTGGTCCAAGGATCACACTTTGAGTAACACTAGGGTATTGTATAGCTTGATACTCTTGCCAAGACCCCATGCTCTAGTTGGTGGGAGAATTGGCTAATAGCTGCTCATACCTGCCTCTGTCATGGGAAATTGCCCTCAGCCATAGGTAACTGTTTTATCCAAGGTTGCTATCTCCCACAAGGTGACCCAGAACCAGTAACTGGCTGGGACTAGACTACTGGCTGGTCCAGCCTCCTTGCCTCAGTGCAGGATGTCTCTGAAAGGGTCCTGCAAGTTCCAGAGCTCCCCTGAGAATCTGCTGAGGCCTCAGATTCACTACAGGTTTGATTTTCGTTCTGCCCAATCCTACCTCTCTCACCCCGCCTTACACACATACCACATGGAAACACTCTTTCACCAAAATTCTGCACACAATTCTCTACCTTATGGAGTTTTCTTCCCCCTAGTTTCCAGGGAGCTCAGTCTATGTCAGCTGGATTTTGTTTTTATTTTACTTTTCTTCTAAACCCAAGTATAGTGCTGTACATTTCCATTTCGTCTTTTAATATTCACCGTATCCCTCCAATTTGTTGAAATCTTTTTGGCTCCTGATACTCTTGTCTACTGTATTTGCTACTTCTTCCTGCTTTGTGTCATTGGCAAATTTGATAAGAATGCTATCTACGTCTTCATCCAAGACACTGATGAAAATATTGAAAAGGACAGAGCTGAGATTAGATTACTGTGAAAAGCTGCCAGAACCTCCCTTCCAAGTTGATATATATCCATTAAACAGCAATAAAGGGAGCACAGGCCTCTGAGTCAGAGATTTTGGTTTGGAACACCAGCTCTAAGTAGAGGTCAACTGCCTATACTGATAGCTAAAAAGAATAATACCAATTTAGTTTTTCTGTTATAATAGGCAACTTAGGAATTCCTTGTATATTATATATATATGAATCACATCTCACCACTGAACACTTCATGAAAATAATAAAACATCATGAATTCATGATTATTATTTATCTCATTTGCCCCAGGATGGAATTGTATCGGGGCATTTTGATGGAGGGTTTGTTTCATTTAAAAATTTTTAAAAACAGGTTGTGATAAAACTGATGCTCAATAGCTAATTCAATTTCACAAGATAGACCTAAAATACTTGTGATACAGAAGGAAAACAGAAGTCCTCAGGAACTGTGTGAGTAGCCCTAAGTCAATGCAATGTAGCTTACGATCTCTACAAGGGCCTGGGATAAGGACACTGACTGGATACCGAGAGATGTAATGAGTGTCCTATTACGGATTTGATGAAGCTAAATGTAAAGCTGAATCTTAGAAGACACTTAAAACATACAACCACTGCTCTGAATGGGGAACTGATTTATTGGCTAATTTAAATAGTTTTCGTGTCATTGGGTGGATAAGGAAGCCAGGCCGAACAGACAGAGCATGAAACACTGGTTGGAGGCACAAGGGTGGTGCTTTGGTTCCTGGCTCTTTAGTAAGTCATGATATACCTCGATGAAATATTCCCCCCCCAATATTTTTCCTTGAAAAGATATTACCTGCACATTACCTTCCCAATAAAAATGTAGTAAGGAAATTCTAAAGGACAAAAAACTATCTGAAAATACTTTCAACTGTTATTAAGCTGGGAATAACTAAAATAAAAATAAGCAAAAAATATATTTACATAAATATGATGAAAGGCAATGCCAAAAAAATGTTAAGGGTAATAATTATTTCTAAATTTAATTTTTTTACAACATCCAAGCTTCACTATGTCTTATGGAAAATTATTTCAAAATAAAGAAGAAACTTCCAAACACAAAACAACAGTAGATGCCAGATCAAAACAGAAAATCACACAGGAACATTCTGAGCTCGGCAACAAGACAGCCAGCCCTCTGGGTCAGAAACAGCAGAGAAATACAAAGAGGCACGTGGAGTTGAAAAAACAGGGCTGTTTTGCTCTGGGAAGGGAAGAAAGGAGGGGCAGCCAGTTCAAATTTTGCTCGGCTCAAGAATCAGAAAATGTTCTATGCAAGATAAAGGGCCTGAACGGGGATCTTTGTTCCAACAAGCCAGGGATGGTGTCGGGTTTCTCAACTGGTAAAAGGAGGCTGCACAAAGCCCAGCTGTTGGGCACCCCCTAGAACTGCTGAAATGACCCCCCCTTTGAGGCAAGCAATTGGGAAGATGCAATTTCACAAACTCACTGGTATCTATTTCCCCTGCCTAATTTTTAGAAATAAGAAATGCATTAAAAAACAAGTTTATAGAAAAAAATTCCTATTATAAACTAAGTAAAGCCAAAAGATCACCAAACTATATGAATGTTAGAATTAGATAAAATTGCAAGTCAGATGGTGATTATATCCACTTATTAAAATAACCCATCTTAACAAAAATACACTCTAGCTAATTTGTATATTTTACTGAATATTTCAGAGAGGTTTTTTTTGGAGAATGATGTCAATGCAAAGAAAATTAAAAATACGACTATAATCGAAAAGTAATATAATGGATACTGGTGCTAACATTAACGGTTCAATTAAATCAAGTGAGGGACATTTCCTCCCATTTGTTTTAATTTTAGGCACCAAAATATTAAACTTGGAGCAAAGACAAGAAACGTCCATTTGTGGGGCACCTGAGTGGCTCAGTCAGTAAGCGCCTGACTCTTGATTTTTGGCTCAGGCCATGATGGTTTGGTTGGTGAGATCTGGTCCTGCTTCAGACTCTGTACGGATGGTGTAGATCCTGCTTGGGATTCTCTCTCTCCCCCTCTCTCTCTGCCCCTCCCCTGCTCTTTCTCTATCTCAAAATAAATAAGTAAATAAGAACAAGAAAGGTCCATTAGTGACCTATAATCTTCCTTTAAGAAACAATTATAACTTATCTTTAGTTTTAGAGTCTTTTCATGGGTAAACTGCATGCAGGGGCATTTCCAAGCATCTATTTTGCCGAGCTGGTGGAGCCTGGTTTAGGACTGTAGGACTGGTTTGGAATGAAAATGGCTACTTGGCTACATCACCAGGTAATTTTCCACACCAGTAAATCACCAGTGATATGGTTCCAAATGTCTCCCTTTGTGTGCAATCTCTGCAAGCTAAAAACATTCTAATTACTTTAAAGGAGGTGACATAAAATTAAGCAGGCAGTTACGACCAAGAACATTTTAGATCCGTATGGATCACGGCACTCCCTGGCCCAGAGCCCCAAGGTTTTGCATTACAGGTATATTACGCTATTGTAACAAGGCAAGAATTCTTACGCTTCATAATCGGTTGGAAAGACTGGGTCTCAGCAGGATAAAAACCTGAGTGCCTCACAACTATATACACAACGCTCTCTTGAAGAGCCAAAAGAAACTTCCTCATGCTGTCAAAAGAAGTATACCTAAAGGAGTTGCTAACGGATTGGATTTTTTAATGTACCAAATCCTTTTAGTCCATAAGATGGACTAGGTAGTATATTTTGCATGAGAGGGATTAAAAATAGGGTGCTCTAAACAGAGAAGTTTGAGCTGGTGTCCTTAGGGTCATTTGTAGCTTTAATATTTATGACTATGCTGCAAATATATCACAAACAGTCCCTGACTTAATAAGAAGTTGTATTTTAAACAAACGTCCTGTTAACATCACATCACGTTCTTTACATAGATTCAAGGGCAGCAGCAAATCTTCATCCTTTAAATTTCTGGAAATAATCCAAAGTCACCTAGTGCCCAACAGCTGATTAATTATTTCATTCAATTCACAATTATTGAGTACAACTATTTTTAAAATTTTTTTAATGTTTTATAATTTATTTTTGAGAGAGAGAGAGACAGAGAGAGAGAGCATGAGTAGGGCTGGGTCAGAGACAGAGGGAGACACAGAATCTAAAGACAGGCTCCAGGCTCTGAGCTGGCAGCACAGAGCCCAACACAGGGCTCAAACCCACGAACCGTGAGATCATGACCTGAGCTGAAGCTGGACGCTCAACCAACGGAGCCACCCAGGCGTCCCTCACAATTATTGAGCACAACTATTGAGCAAACACAAGGTGTGGCTATACAACAATACAACAATCTTCTGATAATCAGAAAATAGTCCCCAGGTAGCGCCTAAAAAAGAATTCTAAAAATACTTTTACAAAGGTCAGCACTGGGGGTAGAACGTAGGACTCTTTTATGAAGTTCACATGCCTGTCCCTCTGCTAAATAAACAAACTGACAGACAAGCACAAATTCATGATATTACTTGCTTTTCTTCTATGAAAAATCATCATGTTTATTTACTGACTTTTGTTTTTATTTTCAGAAAAATTTGAGTATGCTTTTGGGAACATCTCACATATGTAAATAGCATCCATCAGGTCTCAGGAGGAAAACGAGTGCTGGGAGAAAAGGGAAATGAGAAGATTGATTTTAAGGAAAATCACTCTGAGACCAGTGTGAAGGCCAAATGAGTGTGGGCACCGAATGGCTGGGAGCACAGAACAAAGGTGGTCAGAGTCTCCAAGGTGAAAAAGTATGGACAGGCGCTTGGATGAGTTGGCAATGGGGTAAAAGAAGGTGGGTAGTTCCTAGAGCAATTTTTGAGGTAGAATTCACACAATTTAGAAGCCAATTTATTTTATTTTTTTATGTCTTTTATTTATTATTTTTGAGAGACAGAGACAGTGCGATCAGGGGAGGGTCAGAGAGAGAGGGAGACACAGAATCTGAAGACAGGCTCCAGGCTCTGAGCTATCTGTCAGCACAGAGCCTGACGCGGGGCTCAAACCCACGAACTGTGAGATCATAACCTGAGCTGAAGCCAGACGCTTAACCAACTGAGCCACCCAGGCTCCTTTAGAAGCCAATTTAATACATGCAGCAATAAGATAGAGAAGAGAGGGGGTAGGGAAGGTAAAAGTAATTCTTAGGTTTCCAGTTTTAGAGAGAATTAAGTAATTACACTAAACTGAAAATACAGAAAATTTAACATTGTTTTAGGAGTAGATAATGCTTTCTCCTTTAGAGATTTTGGAGCCTGTAGGATGTACAGATGGAAACATAAAGTAGGTGGCTGTAAGTCCAGTTCTGGAGATTAGGAGAAAGATAGAAGATGGAAATAAAAACCGAGAAGTCTTAATGGTGGTTGAAGCCAACAGATGAAGATACTTGCAATGTATACAGAGCAGAAACAAAGTTAATGATGGAACATCAACATTTAAGTGATACACAGAAGAAAAGATAGCCTGTATCGATTATTGTTACAATTCCTGAATTTGCATCTCAAGTCATGACAATGCCATAAAATGTAAGATTTTATATCCAGCTAACTACTCCACATCTCCACTGGATGTAGACATTTCAAAACCGTATGTCCACATCTTCTTCCTAAAATATGTTGCTTTTGAGATCTTCTCCATGGCAATAAAGAGACTGCCCCACCTTCGAGTTCTCAGGTGAAAACTGTGGTCTTCCTGGATTCCTTTGTTTCTTTCATGCCTAAATCTAATCCATTAGCAAGCTTTTGAGGTTCTTTCCTCAAAAGAGAAGAGAGTCTAGCAATTTCTTACAACATTCACTTCTCTTCTGGCCCAGATCACAGTCCTTTCTTGACTGAATTCTGTCTCCTAATGGTTTCACTACTTCCCTTCAGTCTATTGTAACAGAAGGGCCAGGTGAGTCAAAACATGCCATTTTTTTCACACCAAACCTTCCAAGGAGTCACATCTCACTCGAAGTGAAAGTGAAAGTCCTTTGAGGGCCCTATACGACCTGATATAATCAGATTTCTCTCATGTCTCTGAACGCCTGGTCTGCTTTCCTGTTATACTAGTCTGTCTAAGTTTCCCCGCAAAGGAAAAGCATACTCCTGGGCTATGGCATTTCCCCTTTCTAGAGCCCTCCTGAACTGTTTTTCTCCCAATTACCCCTATGGCTAACATCCTCAAGTCCGTTACATCTTGTTTAAATGTCACCCTTTCTGTGAGACCTTTGTTAACCACCATATCCCAATAACTGAACTTGTCCTCCACCACACATATGTCTATTGACAACTCCCTTCCTTTTTGTTTCCACATTGCACTTATCATGATTTCATAGATGATAGACTTAACTTTGTTGTTTTTTTTTTAACTTTTTAAAAGTTCATTTATTTTCAGAGAGAGAACAAGTGGAATAGGGTCAGAGAGAGAGAAGGGAGAGAATCCCAAACAGGCTCCACACAGTCAGCGCAGTGCCCAATGTGGGGCTTGAATTCATGAACTATGAGATCATCACCTGAGTCGAAATCAAGAGTTGGATGCTTGGGGTGCCTGGGTGCCACAGTCAGTTAACCAACTAAATGGCACAGGTCAGGACTCATGGTTTGTGGGTATGAGCCCTTCATCGGGCTCTGTGCTGACAGCTCAGAGCCTGGAGCCGGCTTCAGATTCTGTGTCTCCTTCTCTCTCTTCCACTCCTGTACTTATGCTCTGTCCCTCAAAAATAAATAAATTTTCAAAACATAAAGAGTCAGACACTTAACCAACTGAGCTACCTGGGTGCCCCTAACTTGCTTACTTGTTAATGTCTGTTTCCCACCTTTTTGTTAATGTCTGTTTCCTACCTTTTCCTTCCCAAAATATAAGCTTCATAAAGGTAGAGATTTTCATTGCTGTATATCAAGTACCAAGAACTGAGCCTACCTAACACCAAAATATTCATTGAATGAGTGAGTGAATTCTTATGATATTTATGACATGACATTTACGGAACTCTTACAATGTACCAGGCATTGTGCCAGGGACCTCACTCTTATTATATGACTAGAAAAAATAGGAGAAGTACAAGACAATATCATTCTGGAAACCAAGGAAGGGAAAGTTTCAACCAGGTGAGTTGAAAATAGGGCAATTTGTTATTGTAAAAGGCATTAATGACCATAGGGAGCCCTTGTTTGTAGTAAAACAAGGTGGGAGTGGCAGAAACCAGATCGGAGTAGATCAAAGCATATCCAGGAGCTAAAGAATAGGAAACAGTAATGCCAGTTACTTCTTCAAAACTTGTGATGGTTTCTAGCTGCCCCCCAATTTTTTTGATGGTAAGGGGAAACCAGAATAGCTGTAGAGAAAAGAAAGCATCTGAAGAAAGTTCTTTTAGAATGAGGGAAACTCAACATGATGATGGGCTGAAGGGAAGGAGCAAGAAAAAAAAAAAGAAATAAATGATCCTAGAGGAAAAAGAAAAGCAGAACAATCATTAAAAAATATGCTGCAGAATCTGAAAGAGATCCAGTGTCTGGCCAGGATAGCTCTGTGCTGCAGCACAGGTAGGTCTATGCTGATGGCCTTACATAATAGGGCTCAATATTTTATCTCTTTATCTCTCCTTCCTTTCTTTCCTTCTTTCCTACCTTCCTACATTCTTCCTTCCTTCCTTCTTTCCTTCCTTCCTCCTTCCTTCCATCCTTCCTTCCTTCCATCCTTCCTTCAAGAGACAGTGTGAGCTCGGAAAAGGGACAGAGGGAGAGAGAGAGAGAGAGAGAGAGAGAGAGAGAGAGAGAGAGAGAGAGAGAGAGAGAGAGAGAGAGAGAGAGAGAGAGAATCTTAAGCAGGTTCCACACTCAGCACAGAGCCTGACATGGGGCTCGATCCCACAACCCTGGGATCATGACCTGAGCTGAAATCAAGAGACAGGTGCTCAACCAACTAAGCCCCCCAGCCCTCCCTTTTCTTGTTTCTTTAAAGTGGGAAAGAGAAAGGACCTAGGAATAGAGAAGGAAGGAATGACTTACATGTGCTACATGGTTGTCAAAGATGGTGAATACTGCTGATAAGTTTTCAGTTTATCATCTATTAATTGTGATTACTAAAATGCAAAATGTATTATTAGGGAGGACAGGAGAATACTGAGATATTATTTTCAGGAAGAGCATATTTCCTTGCATGTACATGCATACACACATATGTGCGCGTGGACGTGCGCGTGCGTGCATGTGCGCACACACACACACACACATACACACACACATACACACACACACGTTGAATCTTTCTTAGAACCTAGAGAGACTTTTCAGGTCTCTGGGAGCTTTTACGTTCCAGCCACGGTGAAATGCTCTAATACTAAAACCAGGCCATCTACTTGATGAGTTCATTCCTGGCTGACTGGGAGATGTAGAAGCCCCCCTATGGCTACAGACAGACAATTCAGAGTTAATGCTCATTTCTTGTTTAAAGACTGATCCTGGAATAGAAATAAGGAAATGAAATCTCACGAGAGTGTCATCATAAAGCCATCAGCCAGATGGCAGTCCTTGAAATCTAATCCATAGAGGCTTCTCACAATAATTTGTAATATCACATCTAATATTATCTTAGTCACCAATTCATATCTATTCGCAGAGATTGAAGAGAAAGAAATGAACTTGCAGAGGCCCTCCTTTCTGGCTTTATATGCTAACATGGATTATAGGAACTATGATTGGGAAAACAAAATATTTTCCTACATAGGTCAAAGTGATGATCTATGTTCTGATCTGAATTGTTAAACTAAGAATTGAGTTGGGAAGTAGCCTTTTCTTTTAACCATGAATAGTAGATTAATTCCTTTTGGGCACACATGACTATTTGTGTTTATCTATATAAAATAGTAAAGGTCCTATCAAAGTCAGGGTAGAATTAAAGATTTCTCTGACCTATTAATAAAGTGAACACTAAAATACAAAACAAATTTAGTTTACTTTTGTTTTTGATGGTCTCAAAACTATAGCTTGCCAGTGTATAATGTCAAATTAAAGGTCTTCCAAGTTACAGTTTTTATATATTATTCAAGAATTTAAAACTGCATTGAAGATTTTATTGCTCTAAATAGGCTTCCAAATGTACAGATTTTTCCCATATATTTCTCTATATGATTGAAAGTTTCAGGGGAGGCAACATATTAGTGTTCTGAAGGAAAACCTGAACTGTGAGAGATAATGTAATCAGAATGCTTATGGCACACTAAAAAGTCTTGGTGATAGGTACTTTTTAAAGATAAGAGTTACTTTTTCTCTATAACCCAAGTATCAGTATTAATAATTTCTCCTTTTCAAATTATGTTCGTAAGATTGACAAAAGTCAAAGTGTTTATATTCTGCAATAGTTGTAGGTTTTGAGACTATAAATGCTAACTCTAGGAAGTGGATAAATAGAAGATATAAAGTAGAAACAAGAAAATAAAATAATGGGAGCCATTCTGTAAAAGAAATATTTCTTTGTTTATAAGATCTAACAATAACTCTTTTGAAGTACTAGGTTATGTGATTGTTATAAATGTGTCCTAAGGGGTGCCTGGGTGGCTCAGTCCGTTAGGCCTCCGACTTCGGCTCAGGTCAGATCTCCCATTCGTGGGTTCGAGCCCCGCGTCAGGCTCTGTGCTGACAGCTAGCTCAGAGCCTGGAGCCTGCTTCGGGTTCTGTGTCTCCTTCTCTCTCTGACCCTCCCCCTCTCATACTCTGTCTCTCTCTGTATCAAAAATAAATAAAACATTTAAAAAAAATGTGTCCTAAATTGCTTAGCTGAACACAGACAAAGATAATCTGGAGCAGGACTGCCAATAACATTCTTTGTTGGGGCGCCCGGGTGGCTCAGTCAGTTAAGCATCTGACTTCACAGGTCATGATCTCATGGTTCGTGTGTTTGAGCCCCACGTCAGGCTCTGTGCTGACAGCTAGTCCAGAGCCTGGAGCCTGTCTTCGGATTCTGTGTCTCCTTCTCTCTCTGACCCTCTCCTGCTCATGCTGTCTGTTTGTCTGTCTGTCTGTCTGTCTGTCTGTCTGTCTCTCTCTCTCAAAAAATAAATAAAACATTAAAAAATTTTTAAAAACTAACATTTTTTTGTGATGATGGAAATGTTCTGTTTTGTACTGTACAATAGGGAAGTCACTAGTTACACAAGGCTCTTGAGCACCTAAGGTTAAAAGATGGCTGGTGAGAGGGAGAAAATGAATTTTAAATTTTATTTAATTTTAACTTACATTTAAATTGCCACCCATGGCTACTGGCTACCCTAATGGGCAACATAAATCTACAGAAAGATGATAACGTTACTTTGCTTCTGGGTTTATATGGGCAAGATGCTGGATAAAAAGGTCAAAAGCTAAGAGATCATAGAAAGAGTTTTCTTGTTCTTTATCTATCTAGCACAGATCTAGATCTAGATCTGTAAGAATGTAAAATAAGCAGAGCTGTAGTCAAGGAGAACATGGCTTAATCTGTGTAGTTGACACACACAGCATACATAGAATGTGAACTTCTAATATAAAAGTATCATTAGCCAATGGAGAATCCAGCTCTCCTAAAGACCCTTCACACTGACCAGAATAGCCATCAAGCCCAAATGGCCGCTATTTTATGACCCTATGTACACATGCTGGATGAATATAATGTACATGAATATATGAGCTAGGTGAAGATACCGTATTTACTCAAAGATCTGACTGCTTATCTTTCCAGGAAACATGCCAGTTGATCAGTTTATTCTTTCCATCCCCTTTGTGGCAGGCCTCCTCTACTAGCTGACTCAATCCCAATTATTAGCCACTAGAGGTGGTCTTATTGCACAGTGCTGGTGCTCACTTTCCTGGGAAACCCACTGCTTTCCTGATATAAGCACTGCCCTGTCTCCTTTTACTTCCTGCTGGAATGCGTATGTTCCAAGGTAGACACTGAGAATAACATGGGAAACTCAAGGCTGACATTGCTGAGCCACTGAGCCAATGTCAGTCATCTTCCTACCTCTGAACTGCTCAACAAATGAGACAAATAAACCTTTGTTGGGCAAGCTAATGAACTTGAGTTTTGGTATTTGAAACCGAAAGCAATCCTAATGGATACATTTTTCTTCTGTGTTGAGTTATTGACACACCAGAACACTTGTATTTAGTTGTTTTTCATTTGTTCATTTACCTATTTAATAAAAAATGTGTTGGGGATAGTTACTATGGGCAAAGCTAAGTGCAAGGTAATATGGTGGACAAGCAGCCAATGTGCATACCTTCACAGAGCCAACATTCTCATAAGAGACAAAGACCAGCAAACACTTAAGTAGTGAGGTAAGCACTATAATAGGGGGCCTATGATAGGGGCCTAAGAGTGTGCACTTTGAGGTTAGTAGTTAGAAAAGTCTTCCTGAAGGAATTGCTATTTACACTGGGACATGAATAATGAATAGAATGCAACCAGGCAGATATAAATATATATTAAATATAAGTATATATAAGTACACTTATATGTATAAGTATATATGTATGTATGTGTGTGTGTGTATATATATATATATACACACACATACACTCGTGTGTGTGTGTGTGTGTGTAAGGTCAGGAGATAGTAGAGAAGACAGAACACAGGATGAGGAATTGCCAAGATCTCAGTGTTACTTAATTACATATGAGGAGCGCTGAGAGGGAAGATTGAGGAAGAGCAGAAAATTAGGCTTGAGTTTTAAGGAAAGGCTGAATCACACAAGACCCTGAACTCATTTAAACGCGTATGACTATCTTCAAATAATAATGGATAAGCCACTAGAGGCTTTAAAAGTGGGAGGAGAGCGAGTTACATAAATATAGTGTATTTAGAAAGATCAGCTTGCACTTTATGTAAAGAATGGATAGGAAGGAGGAAGACTAGAAGGAGGGAAACCCGTTAGGTGAATGATATGGTCACTGAGGCAAAACGTGACAGTTGAGGAGGAAGGATAAAGAGAAGTGGCTGGATTTGAAATCTATTTCAGCAGTAAATAGCCTTGTGATAACTTAGCTCTTGGGATTGTAAAAGGAAGAGTCAAGCATGAGTTTCCATTTGGCACCTGAATGGGTTGTAGTAATGTTCAATGGAGAAGGATCATAGGAAGAAAAGTAGGCTACCTTTAGAGAAAGGTTGGAAGAGGGCAAAAATGAGTTCAGCTTTGGGCCCATTTAGTTTGAAGTTCCAGAGGGATAGTCAGTAGGCTAGGTCTGAAAGTCAAAAGATCATTCTTAGGTGCATATGATACAAATTAATAGTCACCAAGGGAAGGCAACCACACAAGTGGATAAATTTTCCAAGTACATGTGCGAATGGAACAGGAAGAACTTTAGAAGCTTCAGTAAAATTAATCTGGCAAACTTTAGATTGTGTATGGGCCAGTGGAAAATGTAATTTGGCTGCTAACATTCTATTTTGACTTTACCCATTGGAGAAATAAGTATGTCTCTTCCTTAGGTGGTAGATTTTTATGGACCTAGTCAAAAAAGTATAAACTGAAAGCCCCCCTCAGAATAATCCAAAGACCTTAAAAAAGTGATTAAGAGAGATGCTTGGACACCGGAGAAGCATGGGAATGTGGAGACAGGGGACTTACAGAAAGAGCAGCACAGATGGCAGACATCTCCCTTGAAGCTCACATTTTGCACCACAAACAAGTTTTCTTTTTGGCCCATTATTAGCTTACACACCCTCAACTCACCATATTAATTTCTGATATTTTTTTGCTTCCCCAAAGAGGCTTCTCTTGAAGAAGCATTTCCTATTGGTATCTAACTAGTGAGTCTCTGATACCATTTGATCACATATAAATAAGCCTTCCTAAGCCTAATATGCCTTTATTTAATTCAACAGACACTGGGTCTGTATTTAAAACACAAAGTTCAAACCTTGCCACTGAGGGGAGGCAGTAACTTTAAGGATTTTTTCCAATTATCACTCCTGTATTCAAGCTCACCCTCTCTCCACCAAGGTCCTTTAGATAGGGCCTCAAATAGAACTCCCCAACTTCAGGTTGAATCTTCTTTTCCATGGTCATCTGAACACCAACTATTTGGAATTCAAGATGGCCTTAGGGCCACCAGCAAAAATCTAATTTTGCAGGAGATTTCACTTTTTAATCCCTGATTTGATGTCAAGGTTTACCTGCTTTCACAATTTCCATGTATCAGTAGCTCATAACTCCTAAGAGTTTCTGCTCTGAGTTCAAAATCTGTTAGTTTTTCCCTCTCTCTTGGTGGTGGCCTTTCCTTCTTCTTCATAAAGGCCACTAAATGGACTTCTTCGGTAATTCATGTCATCTTCTGGGACTTATTTACCTTGGACTGTGGTCTTCCTCATCATTGAGGGAAAAAAGGTAGGTGCTCTTTTTGCCCCTATTTTCTGACAGAACTAAAAATGAGGACCCAATAGTCCTTACTATACCATAGCACGAACAAGGTAGCGCTATGTTATGCAGAGGGAATCATCATTCAACAAATATTTACCAGCTCCCCACTGCATCCCTTGGTTTAGGACCTCCAGATGTGTCAAGTAATAAAGACAGTCTCTGTCCTGAGGGACTTTAGACTAACATGAAGGACAAACATTAAACAACCAGTTACATAATTCAGGTTTTTAATTAAAATTAGGATAAATGCTATTAAAGAAAAGCACAAGGGGTTAAGAGAGTGGATAATAAAGACACAGAACCTAGTGTGAGGAAGCAGCGTCTCTAAGAGCTGTTAATTTTCATTGTTATAGAATGGGAAATGAAGCTATGAGTCATGTTATGCTACACGGATTTTCCCAGTGCATATGTGGAGTGAGATACAAAGATGGTACCACGGACAGCTATAATTCCATCATGAAACCCAAACTGAATTCCTTGTCAGATTAAGAATAGGGCAGCATGTGCCACTGTGGAATAGAATGATATTTCTTTGGGTAGACTTCTCAAAACATACTGATAAATGGCTCTTCTAGCTATAAATCAGTATTTTGTGTCTGTCTTAACTCTTAGTTATTTCACTACCTTTGCAAACTGTGGGCAAATCATTTAATTTCACCAATCTTCTCCCTCGTCTTTAAAATTCTAGAGGACTTAGGCAGGCCTGTGAATTTAGTTGGCATCTGTCACCTTGGACCCTCCAAAGCCCCAGTTTAGCAGGATTAGGAAAACAAATCTGCATTGTCCACCCATTGTCACCACCACATCCATCACTATAGTCAACAAAAGGTTTAAAGATAATGTAGTTCCTACCTTTTATGAATGCTTGCCCAAGAGGCATTGATGTTCTCTGTTATCATGTGGACTTTTCTCGTATCATCTGAAGAATAATCCCGGAGAAGTTTCAGGGCCAAATCATTTGCCACATCTACATTTATCTGCCACTGGCGGAGGTCTTTGGCCAACTGCTGTGGATGCATATGGGAAAGAAAATGAATGTTAGTTTTCTCTGAAATTTTGAGTTACAGTTTCTCACAATTTTTCATAAATAGCTTTTGAATCCTCAGGTCAGAACACGTCTACGTGATTACTTTGAACCTACCCTGTGATTTAGTCAATCATGACAGTATAAACTAACCCACTTTTCATGAGAAAACTTTTCAAATGCAGCATCTTGAGCAATCCTCAGTATTGGGTATTTTGATTTAGTAGCAATCAATTGGCAATCAGCTGGGCTTAATTGTTTCTCTTATGGGAGAGAACAAACTATAAAAATAAGCTCCCATATCGTTGGTGACTATGAAGCAGATATAAAATTTGAATGGAAAACAAATCTCATGTATTTCTTTCCTTCTTCATTAACTTGTTGAATTGTTTATGTAATTAGTGCCATCTACTGGCATTCAACTACAGCTGCATATAGAAAATACTAAACATCAAAAGAATGCCACTGTTATTCTTGTTATGAACTTTTTTCTGAAGGACCAGTTTATTCAAAATACTTTAACAACTATCCTGTTTTAAAATTAGAATAAAATTTCAAATGTAAGAATCTTGCTAAACCAAATGACCTGTGTTTCCTTGTTTTTGACAATTAAGTATTATCAAGCTATGTGTTTCATTGCTGAAAACACCATACAAAAATAAATAAGGCAATGGCAGGATTATCTGGAAGAATATTAACCACTCCTATAAGTGCATGAAGGAGGCTTCTTAGCATTAAGGTAATATTCAATTGCTAAGATAGTTATATCAAATCCCAAATGGTAGGTAAAGCCCTTGATGAATGGATGAAGGATCACAAATAAGATATTCAAGTAAGAGAAAGAATAAAAGATTTATATTTTAAAAATTAACTTTAAAACAAGAAAAAAATTGGGGTGCCTGGGAGGCTCAGTTGGTAGAATGTCTGACTTCGGCTCAGGTCATGATCTCGCAGTTCATGAGTTCGAGCCCAGCGTTGGGCTCTGTGCTGACAGCTCAGAGCCTGGAGCCTGCTTTGGATTCTGTGTCTCCCTCTCGCTCTGCCCCTCCCCTGCTCATGCTCTGTCTTTCTTTCCCTCAAACATAAACATGAAAAAAATAGAGTATTAAATCAAGATGGTATAATTTGACACCAATTAAATTAATAAAAAATAAGACCCAAAGCTGGAAGGACTGTGGTAAAACTAGCATATCCACGTGCTACTGCTGGGTACAATATCTATCAGGACAATCTGGAAATAGATATCAAATGACATATAAATGCTTACTCCCATTGACCTAGTAATTTTACTTTTGGTATTTCCTCCTAATAAAATATTTAAAAGAAGAGAAATCCATTATAGGAATAAAGACCATCATTACCTATTATAGTACAAAAAAGGAGAAATTTTCAATTTTTAATAAAGGAACATTAAAATAACACAATATATCAACCCAATGGTCTAATGTGCAGTAAATGTGCACCCAAATCACAAGTAAGAAACAAAACACAATTTCTATCTAGACTGTATTTCTGAAATCTCTAAGTCATGAACTAGAAGGGGAGCAGAGGAAACTGAAATTAATTGATGTTTCTAAAGAGTAGTCATTTCTGTTTTAATATTTGTTCTTTCAGGTTGGTATGACGTTTATGCAATAAAAATCAAACAGGAGTAATTTTGGCATAGTTTCAGTATATTTGGGTGGACTCCTATTCCTGGAAAATGTGTAATGTATATAAAATCTGGAATTTCCCAGTTAACTAGAATATCCTAGTCTTTATTTTAGTATTTATTTATTTATTTTGAGAGAGAGAGAGGAAGGGAGAGAAAGAAAAAGCAAGCAAGGGAGGGGCAGAGAAAGAGGGAGAGAGAGAGAGACACTCCCAAGCAGGCTCTGTGCTGTCAGGGCAGGGCCTGAAAGGGGGCTCAGTCTCACAAACTGTGAGATCATGACCTGAGCCAAAATCAAGAGTCAGATGCTTAACCAACTGAGCCACCCAGGCGTCCCTAGAACATCCTATTCTTGAATCAAATGAAATAATTCCATTTATTGCATACAACAAATAGACCCCCAAAACAAAATTAGTACCAAGCATCTACAGCCAATATTACTAACTTTCGCTATGAAAGGATAAAGGGAGAGAGTTTTAAAGGCAAAGGATAGCCGCTGCACTAGAAAGCAATTAAAGTTTATGCTGGTGGAATGTCTGCCTTCCCTTATATACTCATTTTACCCAGCCTTCTGGCTCTCCCATTTTCTACTTTTTGGATCCTCATACTGTTCAAAGGCCTTTCTAAGGTGAAACACACACTCCCGAGGCCTTCCCTTTCTAGAAATGTCTTATGGTAAAAGATTACCTTTCTGTCCCTTACCCTCCTTACTTAGGCAAAACCTACAGTGTTAAAGTAATGTGTACTTATAAGTAGCCCTTTTTATTCATAAGGTGGCATTTGCATTTTGAAGAAGATCATATTATCTATTAAATCCTAACTGGTAGGATAAGAATTCACAAAACGGAGACCAATAACTGGTTACCTTTTTCCAAGTTAATTCCTTCTTAAGAATACCTTTCTCTATTAAAGAAATATGATAAACCAACATCAGAGCATATGTATATACATTTAGGAATATAAAATATAAATTAAAATTTTAATAAAGGTAATTAATATCATTTATGTTACCTAAGAAGATAAAGATAAATAATTTTGGAAGCCACCTCTCACTCAGGGGCTGCTACTTGAAAAGTCTAGATTAAAAAGGATATACACTCTTTGGTTTTAATCTATAGATCATAAAAACTGCCTGGAAGTTTAAGTTGAAAAGTATGGTAGAATTTTCCACACTCTTGAATGAAACATAAAGCTAAAGATAGAGACTTCATTGTCAAGAGTTAAAAGAGTGAGGCTAGATTTCAAAACAGAACTTTTTGATAAACTTTCATTCTTGAAAGACAAAAAAAAAAAAGCACAAGGTACATACTTTTCTTCAAATTTGTATTCACATTGATATTCGGATTTTCATTCCAAAGGAAATCCTGTCTAAGCCCTCACCATCACTGAAGAAAATCCCTCTGACCTTGAGTAACAATGACAGGGCAAAGGCCCTTATCCAAACTCTGAGGTTCTCAACTACAGCATTCTTGTCTCCCTTCTTAAAGACATTCACCGGAGCACACTGTTTCCCTTCCTCCGAAGGTCATATGTTGACCTACCTGGGCTTTCTTTAACCAAGTGTCCTTCAAGCTAGGGACAATGACCTTGACCAGTTTTGCTTACTACCGTGAAATTTACTACTGGGATAGCTCTAGACCACAGAGTGTAAATTCAAAAAAAAAAAAAAGAATTCACACACACTTCTTATTTCTGAATTCCATTTGCAATGGCATACACTACAGGGAATTGTTTGTATGGTGATCACAGTGTGTGAAGAAATGGGAAATACTGTAAACAGTAGTCTATAAAAAAGATGATTTTTTGTGGGTTCATATATATGTGTGTGTGTGTGTGTGTGTGTTTTCTATGAAGAATTTAAAATGCTAATTTCCTAAGAGATTGTGTCCCCAACCAGGAGAGAAATGTTTCATATTCAAAGCAAATATGGTGCTGCTATAATATGTGCTTGGTATTTTATGCACCGTATTTTAGGCAGAAAAATGACTGTGAACTATGGGACAACCTGAGTTAATTTCAAGAATTCTGACTATTAAAAATTTTTAATTTTAATATTTGTCTTCCCTTATCTTTTGTTTGTAAGAATTCTTTTTAGGGTATTGGCCCTACATGGGAGAAAACAATAGAGGAGAGAGAGCAGTTAAAAGTTTGGGCCTGATGTATTTGAATCCTAGCTTGATCACTTACTAGTTATGTGACAAATGGGAAAGTTAATGATCTTTTCTGTGCCTCAGTTTCCTACTTTTTAAAATGGGTACAGTAACAGCATTTACCCTGAAAGATTATCATGAGGATTAATTTAGAAAATCCAGGGAAAGCATTTAGAATGGTATCTGGTGTATCCAAAGTATTAAATTTATTAGCTATAATAATTGCGCTGATTACTATTTTTTTCTTTTATATTGTCAAGTTGATTTCCATATAATACGCACTGCTCAACCCCTCAAGTGTCCTTCTTCGTGCCCATCGTTTCTTTTCCCCTCTCCCCCAACCCCACCAACCCTCAGTTTGTTCTTAGTATTTAAGAGTCTCTTATGGTTTACCTCCCTCCCTTTTCTTAACTATTTTTCCCCCTTCCCCTTTCCATGGTCCTCTGTTAGGTTTCTCCTGTTAGACCTATGAGTGAAAACATATGGTATCTATCCTTCTCTGCCTGACTTATTTCACTTAGCATAACACCCTTGAGTTCTATTGATGATGCTACAAATGGCCAGATTTCATTCTTTCTCATTGCCATGTAGTATTCCACTGTACACATAAAACACATCTTCTTGATCCATTCATCAGTTGATGGACATTTGGTCTCTTTCCATGATTTGGCTATTGTTGAAAGTGCTATGAACATTGGGGTCATGTGCTCCTATGCATCAGGACTTCTGTATCCCTTGGGTAGATCCCCAGAAGTGCTATTGCTGGGTCATAGAGGAATTCTATTGATAGTTTTTTGAGGAACCTCCACACTGTTTTTCAGAGCAGCTGCACCATTTTACATTTCCATCAACATGGTAGGAGGGTGCCTGTCTCTCCACACCCTCGCCAGCATCTATAGTCTCATGATTTGTTCATTTTAGCCACTCTGACCAGCATGAGTTGGTATCTCAGTGTGGTTTTGATTTGTATTTCTCTGATGATGAGTGATGGCTGAGCATAGTTTCATGTGTCTGTGGGCCATCTGGATGTCCTCTTTGGAGAAGTGTCTCTTCATGCTAGGACTTCCTGCGCTATGTTAAACAGCAGTGGTGAGAGTGGACACCCCTGTCGTGTTCCTGATCTCAGGGGGAAAGTTCTCAGTTTTTCCCCATTGAGGATGATGTTAGTTGTGGGCTTTTCATAAATGGCTTTTATAATGTTTAAGTAAGTTCCTTCTATCCTGAATTTCTCGAGGGTCTTTATTAAGAAAGGATGCTTTATTTTGTCAAATGATTTTTCTGCATTTATTGACAGGATCATATGGTTTTTGTCTTTTCTTTTGTTAATGTGATGGATCACATTGATGGATTTGCGAATACTGAACCAGCCCTGTAACCCAGGAATGAATCCCACTTGATCATGGTGGTTATTTTTTTTATATGCCGTTGAATTCGATTTGCTAGTATCTTGCTAAGGATTTTTGCATCTGTATTCATCAAGGATATTGGCATGTAGTTCTCTTTTTTTTGCTGAGTCTCTGTCTGGTTTGGGAATCAAAGTGATGCTGGCTTTGTAAAATGAGTCTGGAAGTTTCCCTCCCATTTCTGTTTTTTGGAATAGCTTGAGAAGAATGGGTATTAACTCTGCTTTAAATGTCTGGTAGAATTCCCCAGGGAAGCCATGTGGCCCAGAGCTCTTATTTTTTGGGATATTTTTGATAACTGATTCAATTTCTTCACTGCTTATGGGTCTGTTCAGATTTTCTATCTCTTCCCATTTGAATTTTGGTAGTGTGTGTGTGTTTAGGAATTTGTCCATTTCTTCTAGATTGTCCCATTTGTTGGCATATAATTTTTCATAGTATTCCCTGATAATTGCTTGCATTTCTGAGGGATTGGTTGTAATAAATCCATTTTCATTCGTGATTTTGTCTATTTGGGTGCTCTCTTTTCTTTTTTTCTTTAAATTTTTAATAAAAATTTTTTATAGTTTTTATTTGTTTTTGAGAGACAGAGAGAGACAGCGTGAATAGGGGAGGGTCAGAGAGAGAGGGAGACACAGAATGTGAAGACAGGCTCCAGAATCTGAGCTAGCTGTCAGCACAGAGCCCCCACGAGATTATGACCTGAGCCAGAGTCAGACGCTTAACTGACTGAACCACCCAGGCACCCATTCTCTTTTCTCTTTGAGAAGCCTGGCTAGAGGTTTATCACTTTTGTTTGTTTTTTAAAAAACCATTCTTGGTTTCATTGATCTGTTCAACTGTTGTTTTGGATTCTATACTATTTATTTCTGCCTTGATCTTTATTATATCTCTTCTTCTGCTGGGTTTGGGGTGCTCTTGCTGCTCTGTTCCTAATTCCTTTAAGCTGTGCTGGATACTATTACTGTTACTACTCTTTCTATTGCTGCCACTGCTGCTCCTCCTCCTCTAGTACCACTAATTCTATTGCTAATACTACCATTTTTAATGAACCACACTATATTCACCAGAGGGTAAGCCTCTACTGAATGTAAAGTAACAGCCTCACTGTTTTTTCAGACATTTTCTATAATGCTATAGCTCTAACATGCTCCTTTTAATTTAGATGATAAATGTGAGTATATAGACCTATAATTTTAAAAATTGAGGTTGAGTATTCTTTATGTTTCCTTATAAAATGTGTTTTGGGATGGTCACCTACAAATGAAATTAACATTTGTTCCAGGTGAACTAGAGTTTAAATTTTTTAATGACTGTGACTCAAAGGAGCTTCTCGAATGAAAGGCAAGGCAGAGAAATGAAAAGGCATCTTCCCAGGAAGTCTTATTTGGCCATTGTTTTGCTGTTTGATCTTAAGAAAGTCATTAACCTTCTTAGTCCCAGTTTTGTTGTGTGTAAAATAGGATGGAGTGACTTATTCTTCCCATGCCTCAGGTTTGTCATGAGGTCAAACTCAAAATAAAACTGCTTGGAAAACAGTAAAATTGCATCCTAATATATTCATGGAGAAAAAGTTCTACATAGTGGATTTCTCTTCTTTTGCCGAGGATACTGTATTGGCATACATGAACTAAGAAATACATTTTAAAAATCCAGTTCTGTGAGCTAACGGTGAAGAGCGTATTAGCTCTTAGATCCATTCTCTGGCAATCTCCTACTCTACTCAGCATTATGGATGAACTAAGCCCCTTCTAAGGGGGACCAAGGTTTCCCAGGATTTCATGCTCGTTGGTTTCCAGATGTGTTAGGATAGTGACAGGCCTTGGTAGAACATGGAAGAACAGGAGGAAAGAAGGTTGAAACTAAAGTATATCTCCCTTCTCTCTGTGTGGGCAGGGTCTTCTTTTGTGTTTCCATTTCCTAAGGGATAGCCCTTATCCCTGTAGTGTCACTATCTGCTGTGCAGGCCCTACAGTGGTTGAGGTTACACCAGATGGTTCTGGTTTCTGGACTTTGGTAACACTTGTTGGCCTTTCAGCCCTTGAGATGGTGATAGCATCCTGATACTGCCAACCTCCAGAATTGGGTTTCTCCACGACTCCATTAGCCATGGAAGTTGTCATCTGTATTAAATCTCCTCTGAAATATCTCGGGTGGTCGCCAGACTGAACCTTGATGATACAAACTCAAGGAAATTTCACAGAAAATGACCCTGCCTACAATTACACAATTTAACATAACAAGCATAAATTTCATTAAATACAGACAAGACCTTGCATCCTTCTCTTCAGTCTCAGAGGAAGAGGTGACTGTTGTACTCTGATAAGCAGATTCCTCCATCAGGATCGTCATCTATTCTGGCTCTTTCTCCATGTACTCTTTGTGTCTTTTCAATCTCTTGTTTCCCTATAGGGTCTTTCTTCATAGTCTTCAAACGCAAGTCTCTCTCCCCACTTATTTAAAGAACAACAACAAAACTTGCTCTCTATCACTGTCTTTCTCTTCCCAATTAAGCTCCTTAGAGGGCAAATGTTGAGTCACGGCCGCAACTTGATTACATTCCTGCAACTCTACAACTCATCAAAATCAGTCTTTTGCCAACACCACCCCACTAGAACTATTCTGACGTGATACTGCTGTAAGTGGAATTAGTGCTCCCAATTCTTGACCGTACCCTGTGTTCATGCCCTTTGCTATTTAACTTTTTAATTTCCTGCTACAAAAGACAAGACTTTAGTTTCTGGCTCTTGACATTAAGCTCGGCCTCATGACTTGTTTTGCCTAATCCTAATGGGGTAGTAATAGAAGTGATACAAACCGAGGCTTGAAATGTGCTCCTGCAGTAAGGCTAGCCGTTATGCACTTCTGCCATCATAAAGACATAAACATGCCCCGGGGTTAGCCTGTTTGTCCCTGGAGAAGGATGAGTGACATATAGAGGGGAGCCATCCCAATTAACCTGCAGCATAAAGCAGTGCCACCCCAGTCAAGCTGTCAACTCATGAAAAAAATTAAATGCTTACTGTGTGCCACTGGCATTTTGAAGGTTTTTGTTATGCAGAACATTTGCAAAAATAGTTAACCAATTTAGTCAACAATGACCAAAATCTGTGGAAAGTCTTAGGTTCTCATTTAACGTATGTGCAGCTACTAGTGCTATTGGTTAGTCTCTTCTTGAGGTTCCATCCTTCCTTAGCCTCCTCTCTATGGGTCTCCTCTATAATCTATTATGGCTTAAGTTGTTCTTTTTCTATCTTTCCCTTAAATGGTGATATTCTCCAAGGTTCTGTCCTTAGCTCAATCTCCATCTGCATGTACTGATCCTTCACTGGAAGAGAAGGCAGGGAGCATACAAAAAGAATGGTTTTATCACAATTTTCCTTTATACCAAGTCATCTACCTCCATTGTCAATGCCTTAATTTAGGTTTTCACCATTTCTTGCTTGGATTCTCTAACAACTTTTTATTGACTCACTTCCTCCACTCTCATACCAGCCCTTCCGTCCAGAAGCAGCTGCTCAAGTGATATTTTTGAAATGTTACTACTCTGTAAACCCTTCCAATGGCTCCGTATTGCCTACAAGACAAAGTCCAAACCTCTCTCCTTAGATTACTAGGCGTTCAAATACAGAACCTTCACCCACACATACACTTTCAACTTTTGTTATCTCCTTTTGATTTCCTTCCTCTGACCCAATCCCATTATTGCTTATCCCATAATACAAAATCTCTGAAAGGTTAAGTGACTTGTTGAAGATGACAAAGCCAATCTGTGAAAGAGGGGTCACCAAAATGCAGGTTTCTTGACTCCAATATTCAGCATTCAATCTAGTAAAAGAAGATACTGCTTCCATATAAAGGGATTTAAGGCAAATGATTGGGCTTATTTTAATTGAACACTGAAGAATATAAAATAGTCTCCTTGATGATTACAGCATGATTGGAAAATTATTGTGTGTAATAAAATAAGACATTGCCAAACAAAGACAGCAGAAAAAAATACAGATTTGGTTTATTAAAAAAAATCACCAAACAATTTAGTCCTAAGTATGAATTAATGCTCTATAAATCTTTATTGGGAAAAAGCAACACTATTTCTTGCTTGTGTGAATTAAAATGACCTATGAAACCTCTTTATGGATTTATAATAGAAATGTTAAAATATCTATAAGGAAGCTATTTCAAAAGTAAAGCCTCTCACCATTAACTTCAAGATTCATCTATTAAACCTCTGACATTACCAAACAACTCTGTTTTAGAAGGTAACACTGTATATAGGGGATACTATTTAAGAAAATGGCCCTCATTTTCCAGCTTACTGGAAATGATTAATCAATAGCTTTGAAGACTACATACCAAAGTTGTTACTTTTTTGTCCTTTCAACAATGACTACAAGCTGAGAGCAGGCTAGTAAATGTGTTATCGGCCAACCCATTAGAGTTCCATTATTTTCTGTCTTACATGGCTTCATGTAATGAATTTTCATAATTAAACTAATGGCATACAATTTATTTTCCTCCCTCTTTACTTTCAGGCCCCATTTCTCTTCTGGCTTCTTTGGAATAAGTTTTATACAAAAGGAAGGGAGGAGCGCCCTGCAAGGTACTTCATTACCTTAATTTCATTATGACATTTTAGAAAGCATTCTCTTTATCTGGGCTCTCTCTTTAATTTGCTGACTTTATTAAAAGGCTTAAGTAGTGTTGTAATTAAGAAATCACCCAGCTACTCCAGGCATCTAAAAGAAGTCTGGTTGAGAGGGTATGGAAATGGTTGAGTAGAAATGACTCCAGAGAGAATGCCAGAGGACAGATCCTCAGAAAGTGGCATTGTTCTTGGCTATGTTTCAAACCCCATGAACCTCCTATGGTAAAAGATGTTATTTTTCCACAAACATTCAGGGCCTTTTCATGCCATGCACAACCCCAATAAGTCAAGGATGGCTATGTAACTGATTTTGACAACTTGCAACTTACAGGCAGAAGTTTTATGAACCAATGGCATTATTCACGTTCCCTGCCTCTTGAATCATGGAAGTATGTATCAAGACTCAGCTGTTATCAGCTTTGGTCCCTCAGTGAATAAGCTAAGTAGAACCCTCTTGTGAATCTACATTGGACATGTAACATGAACAAAATATAAACTTTGTGTTAAGCCTCTAGACATGAAGGTTGTGTTACTGTAGTGTAAAGTTACACTATCCTGACAGATACATCTAGTCAAGTACGACCCTATATCCAGAAGGGCAATTCTATTATATCTAAATAACCTAATAAAAAGGGATAGAATAAGCTAGTATAATGACTCATACAAAATAGTTTCTATTGCTAATACATGTTGAGAAACTATATTTCCAAAGCAGTTTATAAATTTGAAGAATCAAGAAAAGGTCTGTATCTTAATGATATATAGATATCCCTTTTGAAAGCAACTTGGAGATATAATTCAGATAGCATGAAATCTACCCATTTTAAGTGTATAATTTAGTGGATTTTAGTATATTCAAAGAATTAGGAAGCCATAACCACAGTCTTCTTTTGGAACATTTTCTTCAAACCCAGAAGAAACCCTATGCCCATTAATAGTCACTTTCCACTGATCATTCTGTCTCTCCCCTAGTCTTTACTAGATACTCATACAAATGGACTCCTACAGTATATGATCTTTTGTGATTGACTGGCTTCTTTCACTTAGCATAGTGCTTCTCAGGTTCATCCATGTTATAGCAGACACTAGTACTTTGTTAATTTTTATTGACAAATAATATTCCATTGCTGGTCATACCACACTTAAAAAACCATTGATTAGTTGACAAACATGTGGGTTTTTCTGCTTTTTGGTTATTATTAATAACTCTGCTACAAACATCTGTATAAAGGTTTTGTGTGGACATACGTTTTTATTTCTCCTGGATACATACTTGAGTATGGCACTGTTAGGTCAGAGAGTAATTTTAATTTCATGTTACTGCCAAACTTTTTTCCAAAGTTGTACCATTTTCTATCCCCAGTAGCAATGTATGAGGTTCCAATTATTCCACATTTGTGTCAACACTTCTTATTGTCTTTTTTACTTTAATCATCCTAGTGAGTATTAAGTGGTATCTCATGGTTTTCATTTGCATTTTCCTAATGACTAATGATGTTGACAATCTTTTCATGGGCTTATTGGCCATTTGTACATCTTCTTTGAAGAAGAGTCTATTAAAATCCTTTGTTGATTTATAATTGGGTTATATTTTTATTTTGGTTGAGTTATGAAGTTATTTATATATTCTAGATACAAGTCTCATATTTGGTATTTGCAAATACTTTCTCTAATTCTTTTAGCTGTCTTTTCATTTCCTTCATGACATTTCTTGCAGCACAAGTTTTTAATTTTGAGGAAGTCCAACTTATGTATTTTTTTCTTTTGTCACTCTTGCTTTTGGTGTCATGTATATATAAGAAAACGTTGCCTAACTCATCATACTCCTATGCTATCTTTTAAGATTTTTAAAGTTTTAGTTCTTCGATTTTGCTGTATTACAATCCATTTTTGAGTTAATTTTGTGTGTATGTTGTTAGCTGGGGTCAAACTTCATTATCTGTATGCAAATATTTAGTGGTCCAAGCACAAGGATTTTAAAAGACTATTCTTTTCCCACTGAATTGTCTTAAAAATCCTGTCAAAAATCAATTGACCTTAAATGCAAAGATTTACATCTGGACTTTCAATTTTTTTCCATTGATCTATCTGCTATCTCCTTGTCAGTTCCATATTGTCTTGATTATGGTAGCTTTGTAGTAAGTTTTGAAACTGGGAACTGTGAGTCCTCTAACTTTGTTGTTTTCTCAAGGTTGTTTTGTCCCTTGCATTTCAGTATATATTTTAGGATCCACTTGTCTATTTCTGCAGAAAGTCCAGCTAGAATTTTGATGAGGATTACGTGAAGTCTGTAGATAAATTTGAACATATTGCTATCTTAACAATAATAAGTCTTTTGATCTGGGAACATGGGATATTTTTTCTATTTATTTAGATCTTCTTTAATTTCATTCAACAGTGCTTGGAGGTTGGCAGTATACAAGTCTTGCATTTCTTTTATTCCTAAGTATTTTATTTTTTGATGCTATTATAAATGGACTGTTTTCTGAATTTCATTTTTTCAGGTTATTCACTGCTTATATACAGAAAAACAATTGATTTATGTATTTTGATCTTGTAATCTGCAAACTTGCTGAATTTACTAGTTCTAATATTCTTTTAGTGTGTTCCTTGGGATTTTCTGTATGTAAGATGATGTTATCTGTAGAGATAGAGTTTTACTTTTGGTATTCCAATCTAGAAGTCTTTAATCTATTTTTCTTGTCCAATGGCCCTTGTCTTAACTTGTAGTATAGTGGTAAATAGACATGGTGAAAGCAGTCATCCTTACCTTGTGCACGATCATAGGTAAAAGCATTCATTCTTTTTACTATGATGTTGGTTGTAGGTTTTTCTTAGATGTCCTTGATTAGGTTGAAGCATTTTCATTCTGTAATAGTTTCCTAGGACTTCCAAGACAAAGTATCACAAACTGGGTAGCTTAAAATGATAAAATGCACTGTCTCACAGTTCTGGAGGTTATATCCAAAAGTAAGGTGTCAGCAGCCTATGCTCCGTCTAAAACCTAGAAGGAAGAATCCTTTCCTGCCTCTTCCTAGCTTCTGGTGGTGCCTGTCAATCCTTGGTATTCCTTGACATAGAGCTGCAACACTCTAATCTCTTTGTTGTCACACAGTGTTTTCTCTGTCATCAATATCTTTACGTGGCATTCTTCTCTCTCTGTATGACTCTTTTCCTCCTTTTATAAAGACACCTGTCATATTTGATTAAGAACTCAGCCTACTCTAGTAGGACCTCATCTGAACTTGATCACATCTACAATGACCCTATTTCCAAATATGGACACATTCATAAGTAACAGAGGTTGGATCTTTAACACATCTTTTAAGGAGACACTATTCAATGCACAATACCTTCTATTTCTAATTTTTTGAATGTGTGTGTGTGTGTGTGTGTGTGTGTGTGTTTTCATGAAAGGGTTTTGGACTTTGTCAAATGTGTTTTCTACAGCTACAGATAGCCCCAACTTTATGATGGTTCAACTTAGGACTTTTTAAAAATTGTAAAATGGTGTGAAAGTGACAGATACTCAGTGCAAAGCATACTTCCAATTTTCAGTTTTGATCTTTTCCCAGACTAGTGATGCAGTATGATGCATATCATGATGCTGGGCAGTGGCAGTGAACTGCAGCTCCGAATCAGTCATGTTATCATGAGGGTAAGCAACTGATGCACTTAGGACCATTCTGTACCCACATAACCACTCTGTTTTTCACTTTCAGTACAGTAGTCAATAATTTACATGAAATAGCCAACACTTTATTATAAAATAGACTTTGTGTTCGGTGGTTTTGCCTAACTGTTGGCCAATGTAAGTGTTCTGAGCATGTTTAAGGTGGGTTAGCTAAACTTTGATGGTTGGTAGGTAAGGTGTACTACATTTTTGGTTTACAATATTTTCAACTTATGGTGGGTTTACTGAGACAACCCCATTGTAAGTCAAGAAAAATCTGTGTGTTGATTCAATTTTGTATGTTAAACTAATCTTGTATTCCTGGAATAAATTTCACTTGGGTATGGTACATAATCCTTTTAATATACTGCTGTATTAGGTTTGATAGTATTTTTCATAAGGCTTTTTGAGTCTCTATTCATGAGGTATGTTGGTTTGTAGTTTTTTCTGGTGATAAGTTTAGCTGGGAAATATTCCTTTATCTTGTACTTTTTGGAAGAGCTTGTGAAAGCCTGGTATTAATCCATCTTTGGGGCACCTGGGTGTCCCAGTTAGTTAAGCATCCGACTCTTGGATTCAGTTTAGGTCACAATTCCAGAGTCATGGGACTGAGCCTTGTACCTAGCATAGATTCTCCCTCTTCCTCTGCCCCTCTCCCCTGCTCATGCTTTCTCTCTTTCTAAAAAAAATTAAAACAAAATAAATATTTGGCAAAATTCACCAATGAAGCCATCTGGGTTTGGGAAATTTTTAAAATTATGAATTCAATTTCTTTACTTGTTCTAGGTCTACTCATATTTCTTATTTCTTCCACTCATAATATCCTCTTATAATCCTTTTTATTTCTACAAGTCTGATAGCTATATGTTCTCTTTCATTTCTAAGATGCGTAAATTGAGCCCTGTGTCTCTTCATGTTTAGTCCAATTAAAGTGTTATCAAAATTGTTGATCTTTTCATTAACTTTCAATTTTCATGATTTTCCCTCATTTTTCTTTCCTATTTCATTGATTTCACTCTAATCATTATTACTTACTTCCTTTTGCTTGCTTTAGGTTTAATTTTCTTTTTCTAGCTTCTTAAGGTAGAAGATTGAGTTACTTGTTTGAGATCTTTCTTCTTTTTTAATCTAGGAATTTACAGTTATAAATTCTACTCTCAAAATTCAATAGTTACATCTCCTAAGTTTCAGTGTGTTGTGTTTTTATTTCCATTCATATCAAAGTATTTTTGGATTTTCTTTGTGATTTATGTTTTGACCTATTGGTTATTTAAAAATGGGCTGCATCATTTTCTCATATTTGTGTATCCCAAGTTTGCTTTCCTGATTTTTAATTTTATTTAATTATGGTTAGAGACCCTCCATTATGTGATTGTAATTCTTATAAATGCATTGAGCCTTGTTTTGTGACCTAGCATATCATCTATCCTAGAGAACATTCCATATGCCATTGAGAAGAATATATACTCTGTTATCATTGAATGGGATGTTCTATAGAAGACTGCTAGGTCTTGCTATTTCATAGTGTTTTACTAAGTCTCCTATTTCCTTGTTGATCTTCTTCCCAGTTTATCAATTACTCAAAGTAGGAGACTGAAGTCTTTGTTTTTGTTGAATTGTTTCTTTCTCCCTTCAATTCTGTCAGTTTTTGCTTCCTATATTTTTAATTATTTTCTTCTCTCTTTTCCTCTGTGTGGAGTATTGCCATTGACCTGTCTTCAAGTTCACTGACTCTTCTGACAGCTCAAATCTGAGGTTGAGCCCCTCTAGTAAAAATTTCAATTACTATACTTTCAAACCCCAGGATCTCTATTTGATTCCTGTTTGTAATTTATATTTCTTTATTGATATTTTCTATTTGGCAAGACATGCACATAGACTTCTAGATTCCCCAGGGAAATGTCAGAGCTTTTCAAAGACCTCTGGGGACATCTCATTCCCCAGATTTTCCTTTTCAGTTTTTCTCTAGACCATGATTGCCTCAACTGGTATCACAGCCTCCTGCAGTTACTATTTAAACAATGCTGCTGGTTGTTTTGGATAAACTTTTTGAGGATAGGGCTTTTTCTGGGGAGTTCGTGCAAAGTCAGGTCAAATAATGGCAAGAACTTGGGTAAAAGTTTGTTCTTGGGAGCTGCAAGACACGTAAAATAGTAATCAAGCTCTGAGAATTAAATGAGTCTTTCTGAGGAAGTCCAATCCTGGTCTTTCCTCTCTGATGGCTCTAAGGCTACTGATTCTCAAAGCTACTATAGAGCTGGGAGAAAGTGATGGGGATTAGCCAAGTTAAAAAGCCTCCAAACTCGCTTTTCTTACTGAAGTTCAGCAGTTTATATAATGTTGTAAACCTTTGGTTAATTTCCAGAGTTCAAAAAGCCAATTTTGACAATTTTTGCAGTTTGTTGCTTTTACGGAGGAATGAGTTTACACAGTTGCTACATTATATTTTCAAGCATGATAGAAGTTAAGCTATGAAAAGGAAATAAGGCAAAATATGATGTACTCAGAGCATAATGCTATTCAAGTCTTGGGGAGTCTGCATTAAATATTTATACAGTATAGCAGTACCTGGGGAAACTAGCTCATTACTTCCTCTGCTCTATCAGTGATGTAGGAAGCACTCTGGTTGTATGCTTTCCAAAGTTTAATAGCTTCGTACATACTTTGGGAGGAAAAGTACTACTAGGTTATTGATTCTTTCCCCTTAATCATGTGGAAGCTTTAGGGGAGAACAAAAGGGAATAAAGAAAATGCATGAAACAATGACAGGTCCTGGCAAGAAGATTTCTGATGTTTTTTTCATTATAGTGTCAGAAATCCAAACCTCAAACTACCAGTATGAATCAATTTGCTGACTTAATTGTGTGCAAGTCAAAAGTAAATAAAACATGGAAAAAAAGAATTCAGCTTCCACTGCTGTGCATATCATCTACTACTACCCATCCCCCCAAAATAACGAAAACTACAATGTTCTACAACAGTAGAACATATTTGAAAAGGTTCCAGTGAAACCTATTTGAAAAGGTTTTCCATTGGTTTCTTTCCTTGTAAAATAATTGGGGATCTTCAAGTAGCTACTGTATTTACTATATATAACAAGTACAACGTTTTGAATTAGTTACATGATTACAGTACATCCTATGTTTCAAATTCCCTAAAGAATGTCTTCAAAATAGAGATATTTTGTGAACTTGGAAATGTTTATTTAATAATTTGATAAATTATAGGATTTCTTGCCTCAGACAGTTTTAAGCATTATAGAGCCAAATCAGCTAGGTTCAAACAAGATTTCACTTCTCTATTGAATTCATGTACTCTTAGCTCAGCTAAGCACAAAACAGCTAATGCCGTCACATTTGAAAAGCTTTTATGCTGAGTTTGACACAAAAGCAATCACAAAGCAGACAAAAAAGGAATTTCTCTTTCAAAAGCTGAAAGAGGAAAAAATAAATGAATACTCTGAGCCTAGGTAAATCTCTCTTGATACTGGAAAATAAAGCTTAAAATCATCAAGAAATAATTTTTTCGAAGAATTCATTGGCATGTTGGGACCAATCTTAATAGTCTGGGGAACAGGTTGTGAAGTCAACCAAGATTCTGCCAAACAAAATAAGTCCCATGGTGACCACTGCTGGCAGTTTTGGGTGCCAATGTCACACCATCTTACTGCTTATGAAAGTCAAATGGCATAATCTCTCATAGGATTCTGTCAGAGCTTATTGGAAGGGAGTTTGATTAGATTGGAGATCCTGTATGATTTTCCCTAACATCTGTCTTTCCATCTCGAAAAAATTATTGTTTTATTAGGACCATGGAGAAGGTCAAATGAAGCCGGGTGGTTAACAAAATCAACTACTTACTCCCTTTATGTTTTTGTTTTCAAAAAATTAAGAGATATATAAGAAAGAAATTATACAAATATCATGGGAATCTCTTAATGCCTTGCTCATTAGTTATTGACAGGATGGATTATCTAGTGCTTGTTCTTTTGACAAATCAAGACTCTCCTGTTGCTGTCTGCTTCCAGCCACACCATGCTTTCAAGATGGACTTTCTTTGGTTGGTATCTCAGATTTTCTTCCTATTTGGTCACGGGGTTATTTCTGTCCCCATTTTTTCTCCACTACTTTTTTCTTTAACCTAGAGGAGGAGGCTGTCTGAATGTCTAATCAGTAAGGAAGTGGTTAAGGATGGAACTTAATGAGATACTGCAAATAATTTAAAATGATAATTATTAAAAGATATATGGCAATACATATAAATATTTATGTAATGATACCAAGTATGAAATCAGAATTCAAAATGTTATCAACATTCTAGGACAATTAAAATATGTAGACAATAAATAGAAGCGATTATGGGTAAAGATGAGCAATTATGAAAATATCAGGATGGGAGATGAATTTTTCTTTAGTCCGGGTATGATGACTGGCTTAAATTTTCAGAGTATAATACTACTAGTGCGTGCCTTGGAAACCATTTCATTGTGACAGTGAGGGAAGTGTGCTTTAATCACAGCTCTCCACCTCTGTAGCCACAGCTTGCGATTGCCTGGCCAGGCTCACCAGCTCTCTGGCTCATTTTAGGCACAGAGACTCTGAAAGAACTTATGGAGCAAGGAGATCCTGCTCAAATTATCCAATGCCTGTTTATTTTCACCCTTTCTTCATAAAAGACAATCGTAAGTGATAATCCAAATACTGCCACTCAGCGATAACATATTACACATAAAGGTCATATCTTCATTTCATATACTGCCTGCCCTTTAAATTTTTTCTTACTGTTTATTCTTATTTGAGAGAGAGAGAGAGACACACACACACACACACAAAGCATGAGCAGGGGAAGAGCAGAGGGAGAGGGAGACACAGAATCCGAAGTAGGCTCCAGGCTCTGAACTCTGAACAGAGAGCCCAACGCATGGCTCGAACTCACGAACCATGAGATCATGACCTGAGCTGAAGTCAGACACTTAACGGACTGAGCCACCAAGGCGGCCAGCCCTATGCTCCCTGACTTTTAGAAGAATTAAAAATTGTAGCTTCATTAAAAAAGGGGATATACTTTGCAATTATCTTTTTAGCTTTTTATAGTAAAACACAATATGAAAACCTGTTCGCTATATACTATTTTCATTGCTCTCATTTCCCACCTGTTGGCTTATCAGTAATATGATCTTATTTGTCAATTCATAATTACAGGTAACTCCCTTTCTGAGCTTTACAGTGTTTTCTTGATTTGTCTCAGCCACATAGAAGACAATGGGTAGAAAAGAAAATCTGGGAAGTCATCTACAAGAGTAAGTGCTATGCATTCACATTCTAATTCTTTGATTTTTAAGAGGAGTTTCTGAACTTCTCTGGCCTTCAGTTTTCTCATGTATAAATTGGGAACAATAGTAGTTTTCAAGGACAGTTCTTGAGATGGTGAAATAAGACAATATATGTGAAGTGATTAGCACAGTTTTTGACAAATAGCAAGTACTAGCTAAAAGTATTAGCACTAGAATTACTTTTAGCTTTGGCATATGTCATTTAGGAAATGGATGGGAAAATTATAGCTTTGGTCATCTTTATATAATGAACTTACACTAAAATTATACACACACACACACACACACACACACACACACACACACACACATATCCTAAACATACAACACAAAAACATGAGTTTCTAGAGATAATGGCTGAGCCATTTTTATCATGTCATTTTAGACTGACAATTCAAAAGCAAATTTTGTATTTTAAATGTATGGCAACGAGAGCAATTATAATACCATCTTATCTTTGTTTTAAGTATTTAAAACATATTACTTATTTTGATGATGAAATTGTTTTATCCTTTCATAATTTTTTTGCAACTCTTTTCATCTCTTACTTAAAGTGCTTGCTTTTCTAAGAGTTATAAAACACTAATCACTCTTGCCATCACATTAAGATTCTTGTTGGTTTTAAGATTTCTCATGTGCCAACTTGCAGAGTCTTCTTGCTCTTATCAAATTAATCACTAGATGCTTCACATCTCTCCTTTCCCTGTTCTAACTGAAGGGTCCAGTCCAAACTCTTCCCTTGTTAATTCCTCTCCTCCAGTTAACCACTCTGTTCCAAGATCTGCTTGATTTGTGGAATCCTCAATTTTTGGAGAGGAAAAACAAATGGCATAGCATACTGAGTGCCTTATGGATAAGACCAGAGCCTTCAAGAGTAGCTACATGAATTCTCTATTTCCCATAGTCAAACCAAGAATTGGGAACACCATCATTAGAAATTCCTACATCTTCTATGTTCATCCCAAGGAGACAATCTTAGTGGCCACACGTACCTCATGAAAGAAGTAATTGCTTCCAACAGAGGTAATGATAAGCCTGTAAAATCCTGTGTGACTTTCTAACATTCTCGTCATATAAACAAAAATCCTGTCCTCATAGCAGCTCAGAGAAGTAGCTATGGAAGAGTCTGGCTAAAAGCTCACTAGCTCACTTTTCCCATTTATTCTTCCTGATGTTAAACTGGGAACAAGTTCTGGTCGATGGGATGTGGGTCAAAGTAAGGTACATCACTTCCAGGCCAGGCCTGTCCATAGGGCCCCATGGATAAACTGGGCATATTTTCTCTTACTTTTCTGCAGTGACTGGGGGCAGCCATGAGTTCAAGATGATAGTTTGACAAAATTGGAAAAGCCTGGATTCCTCAAGCCACTATTTATGAGAAATCTCCCAGGAAGGACTCTTCAACCTGCACTGCACTATGACACATCCAAGGAATTAATCATTATTATATTAAATTATTGAGAAATCAGGGTTTAGTTTTTAAATAAACCCTCATAAACACATATGCCATGTAGCTCGGCACAGCCTAAACACTGACTAATTTAGAAATGGAAGCCACTTCATCCAAGAAAACCACAATACAAGACTATTTTTCGCAGATGACATAGCTAATTTGTGATTCAGACAATTGTTTAGCAGAAGGCCTTTTCCAACAGAAAAAAGAATCTATAGAGGGTTTTAATCAAAAATTCAATCTAATCAAGTTCCCACTGTGTTACTTCTCTGCTTAGCATTTAAGGTCTTTCCCAACTGACCCATAAACATGAGGTTGGAAAGAATTAAATGCATTTAAAGCACCATGCATGATGCTCGATGAAACACAGTCATTAAACAAATATTATTTCCTTTCCCTTTTCTCTTTCTTGTTTCACAGAGAGTTCTAGACTATGAAATGAACAGATAACATGACGGAGTTTTGGGAGGAGAGCAGAGAAGGAAGAAAAAGAAGGAGAGAAATGGGTCTGGAGGTCAAAGACCTGGAGTAGAAAGTGAGAATACACCTTATCCTTGCCTTCCATTACACATCCACTCCCCTCTCGATTCAGGGCCCTACTTAGGAAGAAGTAGTCCTGTTCCTTTTCCTAGTATGGGATTAATCCCAACTGATTGACTTTGTGCTATCACCTAAGTATGCACATCAACTATGTAGTGATCTGAGAAACTGGTGTAGTGAGAACCAGCCTATGACATCCAGGTTAAACAAAATTAATTTTAAGATTGATATTAGCCATCAATGTTCCTCCAATCTTTACTTTGACTGAGAAGTCTGCTGTTCATTTCCACTTAAACGTAATTTTTCATACATTTACGTTAAGAATCATTCAATTCTAATCCAGAGAATAGTTTTATCCAATGCAACTGGTATTTTATTTTAAAGACGTATCTGTGATACCAACCTTGGTTTCTGTGATTTTCTTTTGGATTGCATCCATCGTGTAGGGAGTCTCCTTCCATGACTCCAGCTTGGCTCTGGCCTGTCCCAGGACCCGCTCAGCTTCTTCTTTGGCTTCCAGCCACTGTGTGGAATCCTTTAACATTTCATTCAACTGTTGCCTCCGGTTCTGAAGGTGTTCCTGTACTTCATCCCACTGATTCTGAAGTCTTTCAACTGGAATAAAAGGGGAAAAAATGAACATAGAGGAGTAAATGCTGGTCTGGAGAAGATGTTTGAATTTTAACATTCAAAGATTATCCCGCTCTTTATATTACTCATTTATTTAAAAACATTTATTTAGTTTTTGAAAGACAGACAGAGCGTGAGCAGGGGAGGGGCAGAGAGAGAGAGAGGAAGACACAGAACCTGAAGCAGGCTCCAGGTTGTGCGCTGTCAGCACAGAGCCTGATGCAGAGCTGGAACTCACAAACCATGAGATCATGACCTGAGCCAAAGTCGGCCGCTTAACCGACTGAGCCACCCAGGTGCCCCTATATTACTCATACAAAACATTTCTCATTGTGTTACAGCTAGGATAAGGGACAATAGAATTCCTTACTTTTTCCAATGGCAACATGAGGTTACGTTATCGTCCTGAAGCTGACCTAGAACATCTGTAGTATATGTAGATATTCTACTCTGTCTATTCCCAATCTCCAGAGCCAAATAAAAATAATCATTTAGAAAGATACTATAGCAGAATGCCTGAATCGCCTTGCCCTTACCACTTCAGTGCCCAACAACCTGACTTCTGACACCATCATTGGAAATTCATTCCTTAAAGGCTTTGTGGTGTCACAAAGAATTTGTTTTGCCATCTACGTGGCTGGTTAGATATGCCAGGGAATTGATGGTTCCTGTCACTCCACTTCCCAAGAGCAGCCTGTAACCAAGAACCAATGGTAGGTATTGGGGTATGAATATTTTAGCCCCATTTCATACCAGGGTACGTAACTGTGGAGCATGTGTTTTATAAGGGTTCCAGAGTTTTCCTAATGGGATAAAGCTCCAGTGACCCATAGAAGGAACCTACTGGATAATGCACCATCCTTTATTGACTGCCCTAGCTGCCTTATTTGCCCACTCCCCTACTGCTGTTTCCCTCAATTCTCAAATAAACCACATGCTCTCAAAACCTTTTCCTAGGGTCTTCTTCTGGGGCAATCCGAGCGCAGATAGGCATCATGGAAATGTTCTGTAACAATATCTAAGAATTCATGCTAATTATATTTAGTAAGACAGGCTTATCTTGAGGCAATTTTTTTTAGTATTGTTTTATGGCAAAGATGGAGATGCCCTATAAATTCTGCTCTGAAGTGCTTTATTTTAATGTATTAAAAATAAACATACCACATTGCCTTTTTCTTTTAAAGACCACATTACCTCTTCTTTAAGCTAATTTCATAAAATAGAAATAATGTCCCAGAAAATAATAAAACCTCTATATACTTTATCCCTTGAGCAAAACCTGACATTTTAGATGTTTTCTTAAGTCTCAGCGAATACCATATAGAAGTGGTTACTAATTTCTGTCATATAGAACTCCTTCCCACTGGTCACATATTTCCACTGCAAAGGTCTATCATTTTACACCTGTATGCCTGCAATAGACTCTACAGCCCCACTGCCTCAAGTCTCTGCTTTGTAACACAACTTCCACCCTATAGAGAGAGTAGTAACTAATATAAATCTGAGCAAGCCAATCCCTCATTTAAACCCTTCAATGTCTCCCTACTGTCCTCTGAAATATCTTAGGTTGACATACATGTTCCTCTGTGATCTGGCTCTGAGAGGTTTATTTACAAAGGAACAAATTCCAACATAATCAGGGGGTAGGAAAATCACCAAAGATAATACAGGAGATTGGACCTTGCAGCAGCAGAGCTGCTTACTAGATCAACCAAGAAATCAGGGGAGGGAGAAGTGTCCAGAAGGTGAGAATCATGAGGAGAAACACCTTGAGAGGCACAGTGATCTTTTGTCAAGGAACACTGTCTCAGCTTGAGGCAACTTCCCCAGAAGGAACTAGGAGAATAAATATCCTGATCTCACTTTGACGTCTCTCTCTTCACTTTCCTAACAGGTCCCCGGAATGGGTAAACCAACTGGAAGCCAGAGAGCATGGGACCCCAATGATGACACAGAGAGGCCCCTCACAGTAGAGATGGGCAAAGGCAGCTATGGATAGACAGATAAAATGTACATGGCACAGTACTGTAAAACTGAGATTCACGATGTTAAGTTTAAGCCTTCTTTATTAACCCCATTGTTGGCTCCATTAAGTTAGGAGAATTTATGAGTTAAAAAAGTGCTTGACATTTTCTGTAAATAAGCATCAGGACTAGACAGAACCTATAAGACTAGTGATTGTTAAATCAAGAATCTGGTACCTAGAATAGGTAAAACCAAGTAAGTGGCATTCATTATAAGTAACTGTATTTATTGGGTTTGTTTCTGTTTGGGTGTTTCCTTGGCGTTGCAAATCCAGTCAACATATTATATTCTATCTTCAGTTATTACGTAAACCTCTATTTTAAATGTCAGTCTCTCTAATCTTTGAGTACCATTCTTTTTTATTTGTTGGTTTCATTGTTGCTGTTGCTCAACAGGGTAGTACAGTACTTTTATAGTTGATATTTACAGTTATTATTTATTTATTTGTAAAAAAATTTTTTAAAGTAATCTCTATACCCAATCTGGGGCTCGAACTCACAACCTCGGTATCAAAAGTCGCATGGTCCTCTGACTGAGTTATCCAGGTACCCTGAGATGTGTAATTATAAATTAGTCTTCTATTTAATCCTTCATTCAAAAAATTAATAGCATAATTGCTATTATAAGAAAGCTGTTAAAAATATAATAAATACGTCTTAATATATTCTGAAATATTTCTCCATCAATCATAGAAATAACTGATATTACAATTACAAACCACTTTTTCAACTTCTCATAGCAGGCTATTTAATTATGCATAGTTGGTACCTTTTTTTAGCCCATTTTTATATACTATATGTATTTGGAAATAATAAAATTGGCTTTCCTTAAAAAGTCTCTGATTCCAATTTGCCTTTGCATTAATCAGCCTTGATTAGTGACATCTATTATGCTAGCAAAATTTCAAATGCCTAGTATTTTTGATATAAACATGGTAAGCCATTTGCATTCATGCCAGTGAATATTTCATACATCTTATGGTTCATTTCAGTAGGGCAAACATAATCTTTATATTTATATAGGCCATCATAGGAAGAAGAAGTACGATAGTTCTTCCCATTATGTGGGTATGTATGTCTTCATTGAGGCAAAAGGTGGAAACTTTCATAACCCAGATCATTATTTCAGACATATACCATTTGAATGCTTGTTCAGTCACAGCAATCAAAGGTTTCATCCCATAGGGGTCATGTGTGTGTAATGTAGCAAGAGAAAATGGTTCATTGGTGTGTGCATCCCACTAAGGGTGTGCTTTCTCATCCTTGACCTTCAGCTGTACATGATCATCAGATAATACTTAACTAAATAAATTTACAGGCTACAGACTCACTCAACAATCCATCTATCCCTCCAGGTACCCCAACCTGACAATCCATTCATCTAGCCTGCCAGTCACCATTTTATTTACCATCTGCCAGATACCAGGCATTATGCTAAGCAGTGGGGAAACAAAGAAGTTTGTTTCCCAGATTCCCCAGCTTCTGGATGGTGCCTCTTAGATAAAGGTGTTATCCACTATCTACCCAAAGAATAAAGGATGAACAGTTCTAAGGAAAAGATGATGAGTTCAATCTTGGGCCTATTATTGGGAGGTTGTGAGGATCATCTACATAGGATTATCATTTTAGTCACTTGGACTGAAGGCACAATGGCATAGTTGTGTATTTTGGAAGAGAAATCCAGTATTATAAATTAGTACAAAGAAGTACTGAAGGCCTCAATGTGCATGCATTCTCATTGATATGGTATGTAGACTGAACAGAACAGAGGGTCAAAGAAGAAGTCCTGGAAAATTGAAGACAGAACATAAAGACAGAACAAAGCCAAGGTAGCCAGTAAGATGAATGCATGGCTAGAGAGGTAGAAGGAATGCTTGGAAAGCATACTTTCAGAAAGACATAAACAAGAAAGAAACTCAAAAACACAGGAGTGGTTAACACTTTTAAATGCCATAAATGTCACAACAGGTAATAAAAATCTTAATAAGTAACATTTATTTGAATACCTACACTGATTAAAGGACTATTTTAAGTTCTGTATGAGTGTTAATTCATTTAGTCAATATGATGGTCTTATGAGGTATGTATTACTGTTCATGCTGCTGCTGCTGTTATTGCTACTTGTCCCCCTTTAACAGATGAAGAAACACACTGCATTAAAGAATTGGCATAAGGTATATTGATAAGGAGTGCAAGAACCAACACTTGGAACCGGTGATTCCCCAAAGCCCATGCCAAAAGTATCCATTGGCTTTGGCCATACAGAATTACCTGAAGATGGTACAGAAAATAATTCTAGCAGAGTGGTGGAAATCTTAGTGTAAGGGAGTGACAAATGAGTCAACCAATCATGAGAGTTGGAAGATAATTAACCTTTGTGGGTGACAACTGGGAGGTGCGTTCTTCACCATCTCCCAGAGGTCACTCATCAGGGTTGAATTCTAGTTGCCCACAGCAATAATCTGCTCCATAATTGGCTCAATTATTGGCTTCTTTCTCTATTTCACTGTCCCACTCTCCTACTGGTACTTCAGGGGATCACCTGACCAGTAAAAACACTTTCACTCAAAGCATTGTTTAAAGGTCATCCCTTTGCTTGGGGAAAGCAAGTCTGAGAATTTTCTTACAAAAAAACTCCCCCAAAACAAAAAACAGAAACAAAACTTAGGGCTTGCTACCCGGTATACTTTCAGTAACTATCTGTCAAATGAATTGCACATTCAGACTATTTTAATTATCCATGCTTCCTTTTTATAATGATGCAAAAATGCCACCTGTAAAGTTAACCTTCACCCAGGACCTTGAGTCTTTCTTCTTTACAAGGAATCGCTGTCAGGGCGCCAGAGTGGCTCACTCAGTTGAGCCTCCAACTTCAGTTCAGGTCATGATCTCATGGTTCATGAGTTCAAGCCCCACATCAGGCTCTGTGCTGGCAGCTCAGAGCCTGAACCCTGCTTCGGATTCTGTGTCTCCCTGTGTCTCTGCTCCTCCCCCGCTCATGCTCTGTTCTGTCTCTCAAAAATGAATAAACATTAAAATTTTTTAAAAAAGGAATCACTGTCTCTTGACTGCATTTCAAGTTTACATCATTTGAACAATGGCTTAAGAATTATGCTCACTGTCATTTTTCATGAGAGAAATGCAAATCAAAACTACAATGAGATATCACCTCACACCTGTCAGAAAGGCCAAACTCAACAACACAAGAAACAACAGGTGTTGGCGAGAATGTGGAGAAAAAGGAGTCTTCTTGCACTGTTGGTGGGAATGCAAACTGGGGCAGCCACTGTGGAAAACAGTACGGAGGTTGCTCAAAGAGTTAAAAATAGAACTACTTTATGATCCAGCAATCGCATTACTAGGTATTTACCAAAAAAGATACAAAAACACTAATCCAAAGGGATATATGCACCTCTATTTATAGCAGCATTATTTACAAAAGCCAAGATATAAAAGCAGCCCAGGTGTCCATCAATAGATAAATGAAGAAGATGTGGTATGTAGATGCAATGGAATATTATTCAGCCATAAAAAGAAAAAATATTGCCATTTGCAACAACACTGATGGATCTGGAGAGTATAGTGGTAAGTGAAATAAGTCAGTCAAAGAAAGACAAATACTATATGATTTCACTCATATGTGGAATTTAAGAAAAAAAACAGCAAAGAGAAAAAATAAGAGAGACAAAGAGACAAAGCAAGAAAAAGACTCAATTATAGAGAATGAACTAATGATTACCAGAGGGAAGGGGGTGGGGGGAAGGGTGAAAGAGCTGACGAGCACAGGGTGATGCATGCAAGTGTTGAATTAATATACTGTACACCTGAAACTAATATATCACTGTATGTTAACTGAAATTAAAATAAGAACTGAAAAAATTGCCTACTTCACTCTATTTTCCTCTAATTCTTCATGATCTCTATTTTAAACAAACGAATATTCTCTGGGCATCCTTTCTGATTTAATGCCTCTGTATCAGCCATACTATTTTTGGCATAGAACATCTTCAATATCATATTTAGTAGAATATCCTCATCTAATAAAAAAAATCCATAAATTAAAATGTATATTGGTGTGTGTGGGAGATTCTTATGAGCCAAAACTAATCAATGATCTTTCTCTAATATTCTTAAAATAAACCACAGATCAGACAGAATCTGTTGGCATGTCTTTTTGCCTCAGTTGGCATTTTAAATTAAATCTGAGATGGTATACTGTACAAAAGTATATGTATATACCAGCTAAAGATAGTTTTATGGGCATTTTCAAAGTTTAAAACATAGAGTTCCAGAGGCTAATAACAACAATAAAATATCATATTGTTATTAACATAAGTACAATGAGACAAATTCCAGAATGTGAATCAACAGATGTATCAACTCTTCTGAAATAACTACCCATATGTGAGAATCCATTTTGCAGAGCAGAAATTATGGAGTGATTATTTCCTTTACAAAAGGATTCACCATAAGATTGCTTTAAACAGTCAACTTAGACATATTTAAAATACTTGATTTGAGGGCGCCTGGGTGGCTCAGTCGGTTTAGCATCTGACTTGGGCTCAGGTTATGATCTCACGGTTTGTGAGTTTGAGCCCCAAATCGAGGTCTGTGCTGACAGTTTGGAGCCTGGAGCCTGTTTCAGATTCTATGTCTCCCTTACTCTTAGCCCTTCCCTTGCTCATGCTCTCTTTCTCTCTCTCAAAAATAAGTAAACATTAAAAAGAGTAAAAAATATATTATTTAACTTGTATGCCACTCCCAGGTTCAAATGCTACTTGTATTCACCAAAAGATGTGTACTAAATTGGAAGATTCCCCTATGTGGAAAGTACCCAAATTCCCCTCTACTATAAAATAAATATAGTAGATAAATATAATGTATAAATTTTCCAATAGATAAATGGATAATGGATAAATTTACCAACAGAACACTATCTAGCAACAAGAATAACATATCTACAACTTATGCAATATTACATATTAATATCATTTATGTAATATTATGTATAATATCACAAACATAATGTTGAGGGAAAGAAGCCATCCAAAAGCAAGGGCATACTGTTTTATTTATAGAAAAACAGGAAATAGTAAGAGGACTATAGAGGTCCGGATAGTGGTTAACCTTGTGGGACCGGGAGTCACTGAAAGAGACATTATGGGTGCTTCTGAAGTCCTGTATTATTCTGTTTCTTGATTTGAGTGCTGTTTACACGGTGTATTTAGCTTGTGCAAACTCACCAAGTTAAACACGTCCATTTTCCCTATGCATATTGTACTTCAATAAAAATTTAATGAAGTATGATTTGTCTTGTAAAATATATTTGATGTACAATGTCAGAGAATTCATCTTTTCAAAAGTATTGCAACCTGAGAAACATGCAGCACTGAGATATGAACAACAAGAGACACAATGGCTTTGCTAAGGATACAGTACAATTTAAGTCTTAGATTGGTGTGGTGAAGGACGGAAATACTGGCCAGTGAATCAGATTCACAGAAACAAATCAGCACAGAGACTAATGAAGCAGCCAAGTGGTTATTGAACAACAGCGACAGAACCCTGCAAGTGATGGATATAGTTGTCCTAAGAGCACACCCAGTAGAGACATGTGTAAAAGAAAACTTTGGAAGTATGGTATATATTCCATTTTGTCAAGGGATGAAAGTTAACCTAACATCTGCAGATCACCGAAGAGGAGCTGTTATTTTGGACCTGGCCCACTGTGGTTGGACATCATATGGACCTGCTAATTGTCCATGCTTGGGCAAAAGTCCAAACTGCAGAATTTCACCACGCTGCCAACACTGCATTCAAGTATTATTGATAGACCAAAGATACATAACGGCAATGCACTTGGTCACTAGAGCCCATACTGTTAGATTTACATTTATACCGGATTCATCTGACATGCAAAAGTGAAATAATAGTAAAATATATGCATATAAACTCAGACAATCTGTGCATGTTGGTAATTGAAGAGCTACCCAAATGTGTGCATTTCTCCTTTGAGAGGGCCATCATGGAAAGCATCTCAACTGATTTGTCCAGTAAGTAGATGCTGGATAATGAAGAGAAATAAAGAACCAATGCTAAGACTCAGGATGACAGACTGGGACTCAGCATGTGTCCTGATTTACAGATCTCCAGAAGTGTCACATTGGAAACCTAGCAATCATGTCAAGAACCACAATACTGCCGAGAAAGAAACAGTTCAGTTGATTGAGTACTAACCAATCTTTCAGTTCATGTTTTTGAGCTAGCTATGTTTGATTATCGATACACATTCTTGACTGATATAAATTCCCACAACATCTCTCCTAGAGAAAAATGTTATTTACAAAAACGAAATGATTGCCTTTTTGAATATACATTGCTACAGAACAAAGAACAGCTCTGTTGCAATTTCCCGCACTGGATTTATAGGCTGAGAATTAGAAGTTACTGTGACTAAGTTTTAGAAAGAAACCCTGATTGGCAGTCAGTAATGGGTTATAGCCCTAGATTTGTGAGGAAATTTAACTGGCAAAAGTTGATTCACCACAGCTTCAATTTACTCAACTGCAAAACTGAAATAATGACAGTTGTACAAGCAAAGAACTTTTGTGAAGATAAATCAACAAAGAAGTTTTGTGAAGGTAAAATCCAATAATCAATAAAAGCACAGAGGACCATACTAAAGCAAGATGTTACTGCTTCTCTGTACAGAGACTAAACAATGGATTATAGTCATCAGCAAACATTTGTGATCTGCTAGCTGGAGCAGATTGTCTATGTCAATGATTCCACAAGTTTTCCAGGTAGAAAATGCCAAGCTGGAAGAGTGACATTGCAGGCATATGGGTCACAAATGAGTTAAGAATGGCAGATATTTAAGATGGTCAACTGTAAGCAAAATTATTCCAAATGAAGTGAAGATAATGAATTCTGATACTCAAAAATGGGAACGAGATGTAGGAACCATAACAGACTGCTCCCTGCAGCTAAAATAGTCAACTGAATGTTAGGATGATCCAGAAGAGAACAAAAAAAGAAAGAAAGGAAAGACAGATAGACAGGTAGATAGCTAGAAAGAAAGAAAGAAAGAAAGAAAGAAAGAAAGAAAGAAAGAAAGAAAGAAAGAAAGAAAGAAAGAAAAAAGAAAGAAAGAAAGAAAGAAACCACCATTATTATACTCTTATACAAAGTTAGGGTACATCTGTATCTTGAGTAATGTGAGCATATCTTAATGTTTGATATTCAAAGACTTATAAGGAACCAAGGTAAGTGCAAATAATAACCAAAATGATAGGGAATATTAATATTTGTTTCATCTAACTTACAAGTCATTTAAACACAGTTCTGTAGAAAAGTAATTGATAGTTAAGCTCTGCAAAGAGGAATCTCAACTTAAACCCATTAAGAAGAGGGAGAAACAAATACACTAACCAAGAAGTCAAATGTAGCTAGTGTGCATGGGCATTTGCTGTATTTAGGAATGGGACATAAGGGATGTGGTTGCTATGTAAACATGGAATAAAATGCCTGGGACATTTCAGACCAAAAACCTGAACAGCCAAGCATTTCGTTTAAATTCGTGGAAGACAGATCAAGAATAAATGACAAAATTAAAAATATTTTGCAACATTAGTCTAACATTTGTTAGTTCAAACACGGCGAAGGTAGTAATTTAATGCTATGTTCACATCCAGTTTACTCTCTGTACACTGAAGATAACAATAACAAAAAGACTGACCATCTGTGAAGATTAATGAAATAACAAACACAAAGCACTGACCAGAGAGCCTGGCCCCTAACTCACCATTACAGGGGTAAAGATAGGCAACTATGTACTTTCATAATGCCACTGAGGTTCTTAAATCCTGAGCCACAAAGCAGAAGTGAGCAGACTAGACGATCCCTGAGGTTCTTACCAGCTCTAACAGTCTGTGAAATTCATGTTTCTTGATGTTTCTGTCAGAGACAGAGGCTCACCTTCCAAAGCTATTGAAAAGAATTCAGTCAGCTCAGTGATTGGATGAGCAAAAACAATATCAGCAGCCCTATACCATTCCCCTGGATGGGCTATTGGTATGATTCAGCCTGACAATCTTAAATTCAGCTGTGTTGAAAATTCAGTTAAAATACAATCAAGCCAACCTAAAGAAAGTTTCCTTTCTTTTGAAAAATTTTTAAATTGAGGTACAAGTGACCTATAATGTTATATTAGCTTCGGGTGTACATGATAATTCGATATTTGTATATACTAGAAAACCATCATCATACTAAGTCTAGTCAATATCCAAAAGTTCTTTCCTTTCTGGAGTGATAGTATCATTCTGTATCTTGCTAGAGGCATGTGTCACGCTAGTGTGGCCATTCATCAGTACTCACTGAATGGCACACACAAGTCTTGTGCATTCAATTATGCGAATTTTGCCACAAGCAAGCAAACAAAAGAATTGTAAATTAATATTGAGTTCTAATTAATTATATGCACGCTGAAGTGTTTAGGGGTAAAGGTACTGATGTTTCCAAACTTTGAAATGCATCGAAAAATACTAGGGGTAGATGTGAGGATACAGGGATGAAGAATCTAGCAGAATCTAGATGGTAAGTTCATGGCTATTCAATGTACAGTTTCTTCAGCTTTTCTGTGTATTTGAATTTTTCAGAATAAAGCATTAGAGAAAATGCTCGCTCACAGCAAGCACATGACAGCATATTATTTAGGCAGCTTTCTAAGTCACCAAGACCACTTTCCAATTAAGAAAATAATACCATCTGTGGAATATGTAAGTTGAAAAGATAGTAAATAGCATTTATAGGAATGGAAATGGCAAAGCATTTTGCTCAAAGTCACATCCAATGTATATGGTGAGGAGTTGGAAATGGAATTCAGGCAGATCTCTCAGTTTCATAATCAACAGACTGTCAAAGACCATATTACCTCATTTAAAGTATGCCGAATATTCTAACAGAGAAAATGAGTCCTCCGAAAACAAGCTCCTTCTCTTGTTGTGGTTGTTAACCATAGGTAAGCATGCGCTGGTGCTCATATTGAAAGATGAGTTAAGGTCAAAGGAGGACTTTGCCACGAGTTGGAGAGTCAGAGATTATGAGAACATGCCAACATCTCGTCAAAATGAAACGTGTAAGCGTTGAAATGTGACATTATTTGATCATTAAAATAAATTTCAAAAATGGCTTCCTTTAACAGGGGGAGATGAAAGCTTGAAGTTGGGGGAAAAAGCTTGATCTGCAGTTGCACAGAAGTGTTCCAGTGTATAATCCTAGGTCACTCACAAGACATGGAAAAGAAACTATAGACACGATAGATCACTGGACAATCCATGTGTCCCACTGGTCTTAGCCGTCAGCTAATTAAGTGCCAAAGGTAGCAAATAAAGCACTAACAACTCAAAAGGGTTCAGCAAGAGTTCACTAAAGTGGAGTAATGGGTACCATTACAGTTCCGGCACCATGGATTTATTGCCGTGTCACTGGCACGCAATGTACAGAGCGAAAGCCATTCATCACTCTCCATTTTCACATCAAAATTGATGCATTTGTTGGAATGCGAATATTTTCAAAGATATGTAGAGTCAAAAAGGAATTTTTCTCCCTGAACACATATTGAATTTCATCCCTACACCTTGTCACTCAAAGTTTTATTTGACAAGGTGCAGAAAATGCAAGTTATACTTGGGAAGCAAAAAGGGCTCACTTCTGTCTTTACAAGCACACTCCATAGTCTAGCCATTCAAGTTAAGGAATAAAATAAATATAAAATAATTCCTCGAACAGAAACAATGGGCTACAAAGCAAGACACCAGATACTATCTACTGGAGGACTATTCTGTCTTTCTCATCACCCTCACCTACGTCTCTTCAGGCATAGCTGTCTTTCCTACCCATGACCAATTCCCTTTCTGTATGCAGTATTCCAATCTCTTCCACCTCCTAAAATAAGTGATCCTATTTTTCACCAGCCCCATATCTTCAATCTCAGTCCAGAACCTCAGCTAAAAAGAAAACACAACACAAAAAAGGTTTTCTTTTGGCCCTAGCCCCACGTCTGGCCAATCTGATGTCGTTTTCCTTCATTGTGGTTTATTTATCAGTGTAAGAGATGGCTTGTGCACCAGCAATATCGGTATCAGCAGGGACCTTGCAAGAAATGTAGTAGCTCGGGCTCTCCTGGAAACCAAACTCATCAGATTCCACATTTTATAAACTAGATTCCAGTGGTGATTTAAGTGCACATTAGAGGTTGAGAAATACCAGTCACTATGCACTATTCCTACTTTCACACCTCAGGTTCCTTTCTTAGACAATAGAGTTTGACTTTTGCCACTGGAGTTGTAGATAATAGCTGAAATGGAAATTGAAATTGCCATTGAAATTGTTGTAGATAATAGGGATGATATTCAAGTTACTTCAGCACTAGAGATTCTCAAGTCTTTATTTCTCCAGACCTCCCTTTAGTACCTGCCAGCATTGATAAGCCCTCCTTGAAACTTTTTGATTAACATGACATGGATTTTACTTGGCCTTTCGGGGCCTGCCTCAGCATCCTCTGCTTATCTCTTAAATGTTGCTATTCCCTATGAGTCTCTTTTTGCTCTTCTTTTCTTTTTACCTGACATATTCTCTCCCTGGTGAGTTCATCCACATATATTGCTTCATTTACCACCTTTACAATGATCAGAGTCAAATCTGTTTCAACCTAAGAACTCTCTCCCCAACTCCCTGTTCACATAGTCAAATATCTACTAAATCCCTTTTGAATATTCAGTGTATCCAAAAATTGATCACATCTTCTTCACCCTTTTCCCCTAATCACTGCCACACATCTGTTCCTCTACCTAGTCATTCAAAGAGAAACATACAAATCATCCTTGATTTCTCTTTCTTCCTTATCCTTTAACCAAGGTGCTAAGTTATTCAGTCAGCCTCCTTAATCGCTCTTCTAACTTCTCTATCATCCAGCTGTCGCTTCCCTAGACTATTTTAATTAAATGCCTCCCGATGCTCTCTTATTTACTGAATCATAACCTTGTCTGCACAATTGAATCAACCGGGGTGCTTTGAAAAATACCAATGTCTGGGCCCTATTCCCAAAGATTTTTCTTTTATTGGTTTGGGGTGGAGCCCCGGCACTCGCATTTTTTAAAAGCCCCCATCTCCTGGTGGTTCTCATGTGCAGCTAGGACTGAGAACCATTGCTCCAACACTGGCCTTTTACACTCCACATTAATCTTCAATACTGTGGTCGGAGAAGGTTTCTGAAGATGAAAATCTGAGTCTATCATCATTTATTAAATTCCTCTAATATCATTCTTCCATTGCTTTGCGAATAAAATCCAAACTCTTTACCTGACTTACAAGGCCTTTTCAGCTTCTTGACTTCTGCTGCCCAATGAGAACCCTATACTCTAGCTTTACAGCCACACAAGAGTCCCCTATAATGTGACATATGTCTCACACATGTCTGTGCTTCCCCTCAACCCAGATCATTCTCTACTCTTGTCCACTCTGCAGCACTCTGTTCAGACGCCACTATCACTGGTCATTTCTTCCTGATCGTTCTCTTTGGCCCTGCCCTGGGCCTGCCTTGTTTCATGGGTTTGGATATGGTACCCCACATTCCAGTTTCTAGAGCACCCTGTTCTTATCTCTGAATACAGTGATTATACTATTTGGCAATTATCTATTTTCTTTTTTATCCACTGAAAGGTGCTGACTTCAGGAGACGAAAAACATTTTTCTATTCAGGGACCAGCACAAGTTTGGCACATTAGGAAGGTGTAAAGAAATGTGTTGAAAGGGCAAACACAACTCTTAGAATGTATTCACTACTGCAAAAACAAAAGTGTTAAACAAAACAAATATATACAGTTAGTGCAAGTTAGGAAAATAAAGATATATTCTTTTTTTTTTTTTTTTACTTTGTGAGAATGAGGCTTCTATATAAAAGGGAAAAGAGGAAATGAATTATTGAAGTATAGTCTCAATTGACCCTTTCAAATACTTCTCCAGAAAAGCAAAATGTAAGATCAAAAATAAAGATCAATCAACTCTGGCTCATTTAACATATGTCCTCTTATTAAGCATGGGATCACTGGTTATAAAATACATTTGGGACTACAGTTGTAGTAGTAGTGGTAGTAGTAGCAGTGGTGGTGGTGATGGTGATGGTAGTAATAGTAGTTGTAGTGGCAGCAGTAGTAGTGGTGGTAGCAGTAGTAGTATTAATAGTAGTACTCGTATTAGTGGTGGTGATGGTGGTAGTAATAGCAGTAGTAGTGGTGGTAGTAATAGTAGTAGTAGTGGTAGTAGAGTGAAAAGTCAAAAATAAAAGTGGATGAAGTCTCAATTTGCCCTGCCTTGGCTCCATTTTGAGATGATCTTTGCTTATTTAAAGCTCAGCAATTCCTAACTGTTACAGTGGATAATGTGAAATATAGGGAGATGGAAAGTAAGTCTTCTATGCTGATGCATAGGGGCACATGTACCCCAATGTTTACAGTAGTGCTTTCGACAACAGCCAAATTATGCAAAGGGCCTGAATGTCCATCAACTGATGAATGGATAAAGATGTGGTTTATATATACAATGGAATAATACTTGGCAATGAGAAAGAATGAAATCCTAACTTTTGGAGCAACGTGGAAGGAACTGAAGGGTATTATGCTAAGTGAAATAAGTCAGTCAGAGCAAGACAGATATATGTTTTCACTCAGGTGTGGAATTTGAGAAACTTAACAGAAGGTCATGGGGGAGAGGAAAAGGAAAAATAGTTTCAGAGAGGGAAGGAAGCCACAGGAGACTCTTAAATAAGGGAACAAACTGAGGGTTGATGAGGGTGACTGAGGGGGAGAGGGGAAAATGGGTGATGGCCATGGAGAAGGTCACCTGTTGGGATGAGCACTGGGTGTCGTATGTAAGCGATGAATCACGGGAATCTGCCTCCAAAACCAAGAGCACACTGTACACTGTATGTTAGCCAGCTTGATAATAAATTATATTCAAAAAAAGTAAAGTAACTCTTACTATTCTAATGATTCCAATTCAGGTGATAAAATAGCTTTACACAAAATATGTAAATATGCTTTGAATGTTAGTATAGCAACTCCTAAAATGGTGTAGAGGTTCCTAAAAGGAAATGCTTGAGTTTACAAGAAACAACAACAAAAAAACTGTATACAGCTCCCACTGTTTCTATTTACCTTGGGGTAAATCATAACTATACATCCTGAGAAGAAAGATCCAAGAGAGAGAAAATACCTTGGTGAAACATATGGCTAAGAAATACAGGAACAGAATACTGTAATTGCCTTAATTTTAGAAGGAAATCTTCTTAAATAGAATTTCCATAGTAAAAGAAGAAATAGAGAAATTTTAAATGAGGTAATCTATGTGAAAAGTGCTTTTTAAACTGCAAAGCTGTCAGCAAACATAAGGTACTATTATTACCTTCTTTAAAATAAGATATAGAAGAGCATTGGGCCTCTACTATCCACAGCAAAGAAATATATTCCTTTAAAAACATACAAAATGGATGCCTTTTAATAAAAACATAAAGACACACAAACATTGCCAGAACTGGATATCCCACGAGATTATACTTTTGTTCTCATAAGTTCTTATAAAGAGTTCTTATAAAGATCATACGGTGGAAGTTTGTTTTCATACATTTATCCATTTATTTATCCCTTTGTCTATACATTCATTTATTACTAACTTTTTCTTCATGAGCTATTATGTTCTTGTGATGGAGTTAAAATCTATCAAAACCAAAGCTGCATAGGGAGTAATAAACATTTTATAAGTAAAATGCCTAATTCAACATCCACATGCATTTGGAATTTGTGTCGTTAGGACAGGATCAACTTATTTGAATGCATCATCCATTAGAGAGAAAAGCTAAAAGAGGAGGTTTTCATAGCTGCCCCTGGCCTTTTGAGTTATGGTAAGAATCCTGATCTTTATACTCAGCGCAGTGGGAATCCACTGAAACGTTGCATACCGGGAAGTGACACATCTGATCTGGGTTTGAAAAGATTAATCAGGCTGTCAGCCAGAAAATAGATTGGGGGGAGGTCAAGAAAAGATGCAGAAAAACCAAGCAACATGCTAGTATAGTGTCCAGGCAGAGCCTGATTGTGGCTGTGAGACCGAAAGAGAACAAATTAGTAAAATATTTCGAAGATTAAATGCCGAGGACTTTGCCTAAACTCTTCCCTCTGCATAGAATGCATTGCCTGGTATGTGACAGGTACTTCAATGAATGCTTTTGAGCATTCCGTCACAGAATAACTTTTCCCTCTTCCAGGAAAAGATGGAAGTAATACATTGGGACCACTGTGACTGTTTTTCGGCAAGGTATGCCTAGATCATGGTGTCCCTTCTAGAATACAAGCTATACATAATGTCTGCAAATTCTTCCCTTCAAGACTCTTTGGTGGGGAATATTACTTGCTTGACTTTATTTTTGGCTTGATTTTCAAGTCACTGGTAGATAAATAAGAACGAGAGCAGATCCTTTTCGTATCACAAAATGAGGGGGGGGCAGTTGCTGGTGGACATCAACATGGATCTGCAATTTTATTTTAAATGTGACTTCTTAATAATCCCCAAAGGAAAAGGTAAAGGACATAGTTTGCCATATGGGATGGACAGAACAGGTGAGAGAGAGGTCAGAGGTGTCGCTATGCAACCAAAAGTATAAAGGACAAAAGGAAAGCCTGGGGTGAGAGGCTGACTAAGGGCAGGAAAATGAGATGAGAGATTTGGGAAAGGTTACATTGTCCCTGTGTTCAGGCAATGTATTCAGATTGAGAGAATCAGTATACAAATTTGCAGCTGACGTATTAGTCAGCATACGTACTTTGTGCTGTTTTATAGCACGACTATTTCTAATTTTCAAGAGCAGTGATGTAACTGCTCTCAGCCAGGGAAGAGGCCTGGGAATATGCTTCCGATTGGAGTCAACATTAGTTCTTCCTGTGGAGACTAAGACAGAGGCACCAGAGACGATGAGTGGGAGGTGGTCCTTAGACTAAGCAAAGAGACGCTCTTGGGTAATCACTGACAGCTTCAGAGAAGTGGTTTAGAGCATGGGCCACAAGAGACTAGGTATAGAAGGAAATGAAAGCAATGTTTGTCGAGTTTACTTAGGCATTTAAAGAAAAAAGCAAAATCAAACAGGGAACTTAAGGTATGGGAGCTGCCTCAGTGTGGGCGCCGAGATTTGGAAGGAGTAGGGACTAAGAAAGTAGGCAAAGTTTGGCAAAATACAGGAAGCCAAGTTAGTGAAAGTAGGAAATTTCCACTTGAAATTTAATTTATAATATGAAGAATTTGTTAACATGAAAAACCTCGAAAAAAATGGGTGAGAACATCCCACTCATCAACCAGCCAGGGCAAACCATGGATTTGTATTCAGCCACTCCATAGTTACACTCTTAATCTGATGATCGGAAAGAACTCGTTACTTAGGAAATCTCTAACATTTCTTTGCCCTGAATCTGCCATATTTCCTGCTCTCTTACCATTTCCACTGAAAGTACTCCCCTACTCTCCTTCACTACCTTGAATTCATACACATTCTCCTGGGCAACATTCAGACTCTTTAGTTTTCCTGTATCCCCAGGTCCACTTGAAAGCAGTGGGTACTGTAACTGGTGCCAATGGGAAGTTCCAGCTTGGAACAAACGTATCTCTGTCTTAGTCTCCACAGGAAGAACTAATGTTGACTCCAATCGGAAGCATGTTCCCAGGCCTCTTCCCTGGCTGAGAGCAGTTACATCACTGCTCTTGAAAATTAGAAATAGTCGTGCTATAAAACAGCACAAAGTACGTATGCTGACTAATACGTCAGCTGCAAATTTGTATACTGATTCTCTCAATCTGAATAAAGTTTAGGTAAGAGATTTGTCCTTGGGCATTTTTGTACACGCAGATAAATGTGTTGAGTTTTCTTAAGGTCGGCATTAGCAAGAGGTTCAGACCCAAAGATAAGTTATGAACCTGCGATGCTGCTGGTTCCAGTGGTGTTACTGACCTTCTAATCTTACTGCTTTATTTTTTTCATCCTTTAATTTTTTTTCTATACTAAATCTCTGTCTCTTGCTGCTTAATAAGCTAGCTGTTACTAGGAGCCTAATGAAAGGTTGCTTTTTTTTCTTCCCTGAGTTGAAATCTTCCTAAATAGCCTCTTCATTACTCTATTCACTTTGAACATTAAAAAAGAAAAACAAAAAGAAAAAACAAAGCTGAAATAGGTAGTGTGAGAGGTTCATGAAAATCTCCATCCAGAAAGGACATCATCATCCTAATTGGTTTTTAACCTGCTGTGCTCAATAGTTCTTCAACTCATCTTAGGGTTTTTTTTTTTTTTTTGCCTTAAAAATGAAACCTTCCATGTGGTAAAATCTAACCAACAATGAGAAAATGCTATAGGATTTTAAAAAATAACTTCAGCAATGACCCTAGAATCCTCCGGGGCCTCGGCGTAATTGGCTGACTGGAGAAAATGATCCGCAAGGTACCATGTGTTTGCAAGGTTTTAGTTCACATTTCACCAAGCACAATGGAAGTATGGTTTCAGGATACTAAGCCTACACCTCACATCAATTGTCGGTGAAAGAAAAAAATAAAGAAATCAAGAATGTTTATAAGAAAAGACCTACAAAGAAGTAGATGGTGGAAAAGATATAAAGGTCAAGAAGAAGGATAAGGAAGACATAGTGTTTCATGAAAGTTGTTTCAAACTGTGTTCAAAGTTATGTGTTTCTGACAAATGAAACACAAAGTAGGGGCGCCTGGGTGGCTCAGTTGGTTAAGCCTCTGACTTCGGCTCAGGTCAGATCTCACACTTGTGGGTTCGAGCCCCGCGTCAGGCTCTGTGCTGACAGCTAGCTCAGAGCCTGGAGCCTGCTTCCGGTTCTCTGTATCCTTCTCTCTCTGCCCCTCCCCGTCTTATGCTCTGTCTCTCTCTGTATTGAAAATAAATAAAACATTAAAAAAATAATAAAAAAAAAGAAACACAAAGTAAATTCTTACCGATATATACATATGTAAATATGTCCTGTCATTAGTATTAGTCCTAAAAATAGAGAAATGCTTATATTTCAGGTTTCTGAAAACAATGGAGTAACTTTAAGTAGGTACATTTACAGATTGCTTTTGAAACTCCGGAGCTCTCAGTCAGTTAAGAGTCCGACTTCAGCTCAGGTCAGGAACTCATGGTTTGTGGGTTCGAGCCCCGCATTGGGCTCCATGCTGACAGCTAGCTCAGAGCCCGGAGCCTGTCTTTGGATTCTATGTCTCCCTCTCTCTCTGACCGTCCCCTGCTCATGCTGTCTCTTTCTCTCTCTTTCAAAAATAAATAAAACATTATTTTTTAATAAAAAAAGAAAAGAAAAGAAAAGAAAACAAAACACCGGAGCTCTGCTGGAAAAAAACCTGCATTTGCTTTGTTCCCACCTCAGATTTCCTGAATCAGAATCTCCCAGCTCTGGACAAGCACATGCATTCATGACAGGGACAATGGTGCCCCGAGGAGGTGAAAAGTTGTTTGTGAGGGACAAAAATTCTTAATATATATAAGGGTCACAGTGGTTTGTGACTCACCAAAGGGTCACAATATCAACAGATTATGGAGCATAACTGTGGGATTAAAATCCTGCATGGAGAGTGGATTAGAAAACTAAAAGTCTAAAAAGGCTTCTTAGAGGTTAATGATGAATAAAAGGTTGAAAATTACTGTACCAGTGTAATATATTTTAAAACACTATCTACATATATTTGCTTTTGTTGAATGGAATGGTGGAAACACAGAAAGGACAAAAAAGTTCACTTAAATTCTACCAGTTGATAGCTGTTAAGCATTTTTATACCCTACAATTAAGTGTCGTAATGGCTTTTGTTGTTCTTTTTGGTTTTTTTTTTTTTTTTTGCTTTTGTAGAAAATTGGGCTGATACAGCACAAATAAAACCTCGTGTCCTACTTTGTCACACTTAGCCATTACTACTGTAATCACTCATTCCCTATGCCATTAAATACTATTTGAAACTCCTAATACACGTTGTGATATTCAGGAAAAGGTATAAACCAACCTTTAACAACAAACTTCCTCTAAACATCAAATGAGCATCTTTATAGCATTAGATAGAATTAATATTAATACAGTAACAGAAAGTTATGCAGTTTTAGATTCATCATTTTCCTGTGATAAATAACCAAATTACAAACTTAAATAAAAGCTATATACTGAAGTGTCTGGCAACCAAATTCATTGTTCAGTTTCCATCTCTGTTTAAACAATGCCATTTTACCATTTTCCTTTTCATTCTGTGCCTTCATTTCTGCCTCTCTCTCTGGCTTTTGAGGGTGTTTTACGAATCAAACCTGGAATGTCTGCTTATGAATGCTATTCCCACCTTTGCATCTCAAAAGCGAGCGAAATCACGGACTGAGTGCAGAGGGCAGAGGGCTTGGGACTAAGGCACGAGAACAGTGTCTTTAATGAGAGTGTACCTTCATTTACACTCATTTCTCATGTGATTTTCTCATGTTGCATTGTTTATAGAGCACTGGTGCTCATTCTTACATGTGATTACTGACTGCAAACTAATTTAGGGAAAATAACTAAAGGTTGAGAAAGAACATAAACCTGTTATTTTACTTATCTGATTCAGGGATTGGTTTTTATGTTATAACCCTGTGCTGAGTTGTAGAGCTGTGTGTGTGTGTGTGTGTGTGTGTGTGTGTGTGAGAGAGAGAGAGAGAGAGAGAGAGAGAGAGAGAGAATAGAAGAAGAAAGAAGAAGAGGAGGGACAGGAGGAGAGAGAGGCAGGAGGAGAGGAACATTTGCTTTCAGGGTCCTATTTCATTCAAGGTTATCATACTATTTTCTGTTTTTAAATTTTAAAATGTTCACTCATTTTTGAGAAACAGAGAGAGACAAAGCATGAGTGAGGGAAGGGCATAGAGGGGGAGTCACTGAATCCAGAGCAGGCTCCAGCCTCTGAGCTGTCAGCAAGGAGCCTGACAGGGGGCTTGAACCCACAAACTGTGAGGTGATGACTTGAGTCGAAGTTGGACATTTAACTGATTGAGCCACCCAGGTGCCCCTATCATACTGTTTTCAACTGAAAGCAAATTCTACATATTTTTAAACTACATTTTTTTTTCAAAAAAGTTCATTTACTTATTTGAGAGAGAGAGAGAGAGAGAGAGAGATAGTGTGAATGAAGTAGGGGCAGAGAGAGAGGGAGAGAGGGAGAGAATCCCAAGCAAGTTCTGTGAGGCCACTGCAGAGCGCAGTGTGGGACTCAAACCCACAAAACTGTGAGATTGTGACCTAAACCGAAACCAAGAGTTGGACAGTTAACTGACTGAACCACCCAGGGGCCCCTAAATTACATTTTAAAGAGTATGTATATTTCCTTACAGTTTTAAATAACACACTTCTATTACTAGTAATATGTGTACACATCTATTTCTATTTTATGTATATATCTATGTAACTCATCTATTAATCTCCACCTCTACATCTCCTTAGTTTCTCTTTACAAGTTCTAGGGGATGTGAGTCCTAACATTCCAGAAATTTGGGAAAAGCCAGAAAAAAAGGACTTTCTTCTGGAATTAATATTAGGAAAAAAAAGATGACAGATGATATTAGCCATCTGCAAAAATAACCTGGCTGAGCTTCAGCTAGCTCCTTAAAATGTAGATTCCCAGGTCCTTCTATCCCTCTTATGTCAGAATTGCTTGTGATTGGAGTCCAGGACTTGCCACTAGAGATGGAAATCTTTGCAGAGTTATTTGCTATGAGTTTTGGTAACGAAGTCCCCCGTTCCGTCAAGCAAGGAAAGAGTAGTAACGTGAAGCCGATAAGAAACTGCAACCATTGGCTCACATCGGTATAAGACGCCTGAGTTTATACTGCCCTGGAACAGAAAGAGGAAGAGAGAAAGGTAAGTCTGCATATGTGATGGCGAGTGTGGCAGGGGGCAGTGGGGGAGACCTGGGTTGCATGGGCTCATAAAATAAAGCCAGGGAGCAAGCAAGCATTTGTTACTATGTCTTTGGTACCATCTGAGAGAAAGCACCGATTTCTTCATTTCTATTTTAGAGATCACCTAGAATATTAAAGGTAGGCAGTTTATGTAGCTTCTGACACTTAATGAACCATCCTTTAAAAATACCTTCTTACCTGTCTTCCAATTCTCTGGTCATCATGAAACCCTGCAACGCATAACTTGGTCTTCTGCACGCCCTCACTGGGGAGGGCATCAGAGCAAATGATCATTATGAATTTTTCTGACAGCCTTATGTTGTGTGATAAAATACTAATTTTCAATTTATTATTTCATCTTTCAAATGGTTTATAAACCAATCTCATGTGAGTTTGTGAAGCATGAGTCAGGCCCCTAGACCCTGATCACCTTTGACGTTACTGAACTATTAAAATCTGGTTGTTGGTTATGCAAAGCTGAGGACCAGGCTTCAGATCTATGATAGTACACCATATGGTATGAACACTATCAATGTCCTCTTTACGAGCTTCTTCCTGAAATGATTTATGTAATTAATATTTAAAATATCTTCAAGCAACAGATAAACCTACAGGAAAAATGTATATATTAAGATCAATTTCAAGTCCATGATATACATAGCACTTTTTGTTTGATGATCCCTACATTCTAAACTTCCAATCTTAACAGACATTAAGACTTCAGCAATCTTTGACCAATGCCAAGTTATAATTCTAAAATCCTGGTTGAAACTATAGAAGAAGAGATTTTTTTTAAAACCATGGCCTTTTTATGTCTTTATAAGGTTCCTAGAATATATTCCTGTTATTCTCAAAATATTTCCTCAGGAGAGTTTAGTCATATTCTGATCCACTTAAAACAATCCCTAGTTAAGTACAAATTAGCTTCCCAAACCAATCTGAAAACGTGCCGTAGGAATATACATCTGCTGAAAGATGGTGTCCTTTTATGTTCCCCTTCCCATCTAAAAGTTATTAAGGAAAAGTCTGTTGCTATGGAAACATTCAATTTGGCACCATCTGTATTCAAAATTCAATTGCTGCAAGCCTTCAGCCAATCTCCGGTTTTTAATTGGCAGAACCTTCCCAGAATGCTTTACAAATCTTTTAGGAAGCCAATCCATGAAGCACATCACAATATAAAGCGTCAGGAAAGTTCACAATGCAGGCCTCACTCCATTATCTCAAGATCACACTTGTGCTGTCTCAAAGCATGAGGCCTTCTGATAATTATTTGGCATGGGGTTAATGCCTAAAATTTATTGCCAAGTTATTTTTTTCTGCCTAATGGATTTCTCATTCAAAGAGAGTACTCATTTTACAAGTGACTTAAGTATTAAAAAGACCCTGAAAAGGAGCCCCAGTGTGAAACTTAAAAAGCAGTACACAGTTCAAATAGAAAACATATAGAAGAGAGTTAAGAATGCATATTTTGTAATCAGCCTTATCCAAGTTCAAATATTAATTGGAATGCTTGTTAGCTACTTCACTTAACCTTTCTAGGTCCCATTTTCCTCATCTGTAAAGATCTATTGTGAGGACTGTAAAGTATGCACTTTGGAGAAAATATATACTTCACATATCCCATAATGACATTCGAAGATGTGTTGATCCACATGGTTTTGAAGAATATTTCTTTGGAATGTCAAGTGTCTCTATATAAGTGTTGTTAAAATTTATAGGAGAGTTACCACAGACAAATTGTCTGAACGATTATTATTTTATTACATTTGTTTTCATGTGTATTTATTTATTTAGAGAGAGAGAGAGAGAGGAGGACATGAGAGGGGAAGAGGCAGAGAGAGAATCCCAAGCAGGCTCTGCACTGTTAGCACAGAGCCCAACACAGGGCTCCATCCCATGAAGCGTGAGATCATGACATGAGTCGAAATCAAGAGTTGGATGCTCAACCGACCGAGCCACCCAGTCCACCCCTGAAAGATTATTTTTAAGAAAGGGAGGATATGGATGGATCATGGAGAAGTGTAAAGATACCCAAAGTAAGAAAGTTACAAAAAATGTATGCACAGTTGTGTATGAGATGCTGACATTTTGATGGGTTACAGACGTAACTCACCATAATTAAACACTGACATGGTATCTTGGGGGGGATTCTTTCAGCCCACCATGTTATAATTATCCTCTGTGATTAGTGCCCCATAGCTAACTAGAATCTGTTGTTACATAACACAGCAGGCTTGCTCTACCACTACAGTCCCACTGAAGAGCCAGCCCTCCGCCTTGATAATCCTTAGAAGGCAACATTCTAGCGATATTACTTACTGCTCCTAGGTTACCACATGCTTTCAAAAATCCATGCCTTTGACTAATTAATTGGTAACTTTGGTATTACATAGATTTTTATGTTTATCTAGTTAAGCTATACTTGATCATCTTTAATTGAACCAAAATATTGTGTTACCTTCATGCCATATCTCGATGCACATCACTTTATAATTGCTTTCTCCCTTTAAAAAAAGCTGTAAAAGGTATAACTTGTATGTTGAATAATCAGGATTTCTGGCATTTAAGTACAAAGACAGCTTTACCTGTCTTTCCTTCTCCCTTTACATCTGCTCAAGGAGGTAGCTGTTCTCTCCCTGGGCAGCTCCCAAGTCTTTTCTGGCCACCATAAGGTAATACAAGGTTCTGTTTTCATTTAATACATTACAGTCTGAGTTTATAGTCTTTTACATTAATTAACACTTCAAACTTAATTCACATATACAACTTCTTCTTAACTAGTAGAGGCCACAATTGGCCCAGGCCCCTTACTACGGTGAGGAGGGGGGTCCCTTAAGCTTCCACTGTCTCTCACCAGCTGCTCTTTCTCCCCCTTAGAGAGTTGAACAGGAGTGGATGGAGAAGAGAGAAAGAGAGCAGAAAGTTCTTATTTGACTACATACTGTCAGTATTAGAATGTGACGTCTTGCTTTCTGGGTTTGGCTGATGTTAAATATCACTAGAGGGGTTTGATGAAGCTTTTCTAGACTTGACAATCACTGGCACCCTTTCACTTGCTGTCCTAAGTCCAGATAAATATCATTTTGTATATTGATGGGAGTCAATCACTCCCACCCCGGGCACTCAGAATCCCATGATGCACTGCTCCAGGTTCCCCTGCAAGGGTTCCTAAAGAAACGGCTCTCAGGGGCAACTGGGTGGCTCAGCCTCACTTCGGCTCCAGTCATGATCTCACGGTTCGTGAGTCGGAGCCCTGCATGGGGCTCGGTGCTGTCAGCACGGAGCCCAGTTGGGATTCTCTCTGCACCTCCTCTGCTCATTCTCTCTTTCTCTCTCCCAAAATGAATAAATAAACTAAAAAAAAAAAAAAGAAATTGCTCTCTCTTAAAATGGAAGGTCGGCTCCTTCCCTCGTGAAAGTGGGGACCCTTATCCAAAGGGGAAACTCAGAGCACCACTTTTCCAAAGAACCATCAAATTTTTCCCAAGTCACAGTTTTCTGAATCTCTTTCTATCCATTTCCTTTCAAAATGTGCATACCTGTTGCATACCTCACTTTGGGGTCTGCTATGTATAGGACCTTAGTGCCTTAGTCATAGACACTTCCAATTTGGTATCTGCTCATAAATGACAGTGTGTGTTAGGATACTGTTAGACCAAAGTGCTCTAGTACTGAAGACAGAAAGTAGAAGAAAGACTGTACTGGGTGGTCTCTAAGTCCTCTTTCAGTGTTGAAGGCCTTTAATTGTGTGATTCCCATATTTCTTCCACTTGAAATGTATTTCGCTCAGCTGTAAGGTACAGCTTCAGATTCACTACCATCATACATTCCACTGTTACTTCAGCAGGTGATTGACACATCATGTGAACCCTGTTTGTGCCAAGCACTAGCCTAGGTTCTGGAAAATCTGTGATGAAATAAGACAGTCTGCCTTCACAGAGCAGAATCTCTTTCTCCTTTGCACCTCCATTTTACTTTGCTTGTACTTGCATTTATGTTTTGCTTTGGTATCAAAGTTATTATATGTACACATCTGTCTTCCCTTGGACTATCAACTCTTTGACAGAAGCATTCATATTTTATTCACTTCTATCTATCTCTTTCACCCAATGGTCACTAAATAATTATAATTAAATGAAGTAATGAACACTGAATAAATGCATGGATGTGTAGAAGGATGAATTGATAAACTAAAACCCATAAATCCATATAATGTTTATGAAAATATTATTTATACTTTTCTATGGCATATATATACATATATTCTATCTAACATTATAATAATTTTACTATTTCTACTTAATGACAAACATTGCACTGGAGGAGAGAATATTAAGACTTCCTTGGAATCCCATAAAATTCCTGGCCTGATACCATGCACACTGTAAGTACATAATCAGAATGTGATAAATAAATGTGTGAATAAAAATTTCAATATTTTAACTTGTATTTGCCCTTCATGTAACTTAAATATTAATGCAAATTGTTAAGTAAAAAGATTAGGTCAAGTTTAAAATATAATTCAGCTATAGCTTTTGGGAAATGAGTAAAATAATCTTTCACTCCAGATTGATTTCTTTGTGTAAATTAGGTCCTTATTAAATATTTGCGGACTTACACATTTATAAACGAAAGTCATCAGTCTGATCAGTTCTGTTTCTTCTAGAAGAGGGTCAATCTATGTTTAATTTGCTTCTACAAACTTGAAGGAGAAAACTTATTTAGTAAGCACCTAATGACTTTTCTAGGTACTATTCTTCACCTAGGTACTTTAAAGGACGGTGCATAGCCTTACATTTCTTACTACTTAGATGAGAAAGAAACTTGGAATATTCACCATTGCACGATCGGACGAATTGATCATGTTTCTGATTAAATTACACTAAATCACATAGGAACATAATTTAATGCTATTTGTTATTAGCACAGGGCACTGTGATATTGAAGAATCTAATTTTTAAATGAAATAACTTGTTCAATTACTTTAGCATACTAAAATAGAATAAAATTTTTATTACTTTTAGTTTCAAACCAGCATTATGACATTTTCCTGAGATCCTTTTAAAATTCCTTAAGGATGCCAATTCTATCTTTAAAAACCAACTTGGTATTCTAGTTGAAGGGGAGCAGAATATATCACCCCAAAATATGCCTGCTTGGCATAAGGATTATTTTAAACGGCTGATTTTTAAGAAAGAGCAGACACAGAAAAGCCTTGAAAATGAAGTAGAAGTCACCCTAAGAGATATTTACATTCGCAAGATAAATCTCCATTTGTAAGGGTGTCTCCCTCTCTGTACTTGACTCTAAATCTCTAGTAACTGTCATCGAAGGAACAGGCAAGGACTTAAATCTGCATAAACCACACCCTTGATTACTGCATTTGCCTGATAACCTACCATAATTGCCCCCTCGAACACCTGTCTCTGGCTGGAGATGTTATTAAACGCGGCAGCTCCGGTCAGGTTTGGGAGTTACTCAGTTTTCCTGGGTCTCTCTCATGTATACAGGAGATCTACATGTTATTAAGCTTCTGTTTGTTTTTCTCGTATTAATCTGTCTTTTATTATAAGGAGTGTCTCCGTCAAGAACCTAGAAGGGCAGAAGGGAAATTATATTTTCTCCCCTACAGAGTCAACAATTATCTGAACTAGACAGCTGTATATGGCAGTTATTTTAGAGGATGGAATTTTGAATGAGAAATCTGGCTCCCATATTCATGGTAAAGAACCATTACATAATTTCTAGGTCAAAAATGTATTTAAAGTCGACCTTTTTTAAATGGCCATGCAACTTGGTGTGTATATTTAGAACCAGAACACACAAACAATGAAATCACACCATTTGATCGAAACATAACATATTAGTATGGTTAAAATGAAGCTACTTACAAGTGCCTATCCCAGACTTGGGTACTAACTGATGCAAACCATCCTGGTCACTCTGGTTGCTTTAAATCTTAAAATATGTACAACTCATCACCCACCTAATGACGTGTAAAGCCAGTGAATGTAATGATTTTAATGGCCAAGCACATTGTGCGGGCTGCCCTGTGTTTTGATATTTATTCTGCTTCCCCTAGGGACAACAGGCGACTTAGTCATACTCGGTGTTCTTTATATAATACAACTTGACATTCCTATTTTGTCTTAAGTTATAATATGACTTCCTGATTTGAGTTCTCTGAACCTTTTCGACAGACATCATGATAAAAGGAAAAAGAAGTTTTCATTAAGAAAAAAAGATAAAGCGAATCCTAATCCAAATTTCTACTTTAAAGATTAGAGGGGGGTACTTGAGCTTCTGAAGATTAAGAAGTCTCTATTTACATTTCATTTCCATTTTGCTCAAATCAGCAGAGGCTCCAAAAATGAAGTGAAGAATATTTCAAATGGCCTAGTACATTTCCTGCAAGGATGAGGTATGTGAACTGGAATCAGACCAAGGTGCTTTTTAAATCTCTTCTGCTCATAAGAGATTGTACTAAAAAGACTCCCAACCTCTTAAAATTGAAATATCATTCACCATTCCAAAACCTGAGTGTGTTTACTGTGGGTTTTGTTTGCTTTTTAAGCAGGGCATGTTATTCATCTCTTCAGGTGAATTCTTTCTTGTTGTTCTTCATGGTCTTGTAGATGATGATGGCGGCTTGTCCCCTACTCTATGTGCCGGCTGCCACCCTGTGAGACAGTCCATTCAATCGGCGAGTATTTATGGCATGCCTGTTATTTTCAGAATAATGTTAGAATTACAGGTATTCAAATAAAGGAGGAACAATTTGAAGCTTACAGTTCAGTCAGGAGATAAAACATACACTAGGGAGAGAGTGTGTTCAGAGAGACAGGATAATGCTTGGAATCCTAACCTCCGGCATTTAGTAACTTACAAAACTTGCTCCCCAAGTCACTATCTGAGCTATCCATGAAACAGTGTAGCAGAATCTCCTACTGGAAAGTTTTGTGTTTTTTTTTTTTAACCTATGTTGGCTTTTTTTTTTTAAAAAGTGATTTTGCTTAAGGCGTGAAAATGAATCCCTATGAGGATTTTGAGTTCCAGGACTCATTAAATACCTGGTATAGTTTAACATAACTGAAATCAACTATCATAACTTCATAATTTATACAAAAAGATGGCAGGGCACCTGGGTGGCTTAGTTGGTTAAGTGTCCAACTTCAGCTCAGGCCATGATCTCACAGTTCATCGGTTCGAGCCCCGTGTCAGGCTCTGTGCTGATAGCTCAGAGCCTAGAGCCTGCTTCAGATTCTGTGTGTCCCTCTCTCTCTGACCCTCCCCTGCTCACACTGTCCCTCTCTGCCTCTCAAAAAAAAACAACAAATAGGTCAGTAGTATATATAACATTTATGTATAAATATATACATATGTCAGTATATAAGAATATATAAATGTGTATATGTATACATGTACATAAACTTTCAATAACTAAGTCTCCATAGTTGTCTCCTTTCAGTGTAGGTTTGGGGAAAGAACAGCCATCTAACACCCTTTTTAAGACTCCCAAGACTTGGGTTAAATCCTGGCTCTTTGATTTGCTATCTGTGTGACCTTGAGAAAGGTCCAAGGTTCTGTCACTTATTAATGAGGACAATATCTACTTTAGGCAATGTTGTGTATATCAAATCAACTCACATATTTTTTAGAGCTCTTTGTCCAATTTATGTAAACCATAACACAGATATAAAATATTACTATTTATAAGATGAGATATTTTAGAAACCGAGTAAAATCTGACTTTGCCAAATACTGTCAGTAAAAATTTTGACACCTCCAAACTGTCTGAGATGTTTCATGTATTCTGGAGTTCTCTGGGACGTGTTTTCCATTACCAAAACACCCAGCTACCGAGAGGGAAACCTGAGCATGTTAAGTGCCCTGCCACATGCGAAGAAAAAAATTAATCCCATTCCATTTAATGGTATTTGCCCCCTTACGGTACTATGATCCCTATGTGCATATACGCTTTGTTTGGCATCATACCCTAAAATGACAGATACATAACCTGATGTGCTAAAACTCTGAGATATTTAAAAGTATTAATAATAATCAGGAGAAATACCCCATTTTAGGGTCCAACAATAGTGAGCCTTCCCCTTTTAGCACGTCCTACAATGGCTAAGACAAAAACTAAATCCTTACCGAGGATCAGGTAAAGTGTCACTGTTTCAAAAGACCAACATGAAGGGTGCCTGGGTGGCTCCGTCAGTTGGGCATCCTAGTCTTGATTTGGGCTCTGGTGCTGATCCTACAGTTGTGGGACTGAGTACCATGTTGGGCCCCATGCTGAGTGTAGAACCTGCTTGGATTCCCTCTCTCTGTCTCTGTCCTCCTCCCCTGCTGGTGCTCTCTCCCCATCCCTCTCTTAAAAAAAAAAAAAGGACCACATGAGCCTATACATTCCTATGTTATTCATATGACCTTATCTTTCTGCACAATTACACTTGATGTTCACATTTTCAGGTTGACTGGATTTTATCAATTCATGGCACCATGTTCTCTTTAATTATAGAGAAAGGTGTTTTTTCCCCTTATTCTTACTCTGTGAATGTGGGACCCAATTTTCTATTTTCAAACATTTTGTTGTTTAGCATACATTTTTCCAATAGCATATTAAATCAGGCTGGTATAGGATGCTATAACTTTCCTTCCTTCCACCAGTTGTGTTTTCCTGAAAGCCAGCTGTGGCTCAAGGCAGCGGTTCCATCACTCTTGTATAAAGGAAAACTGGATTCCAATGGTCAAGTTTATTGTTTCTATCACCGTCATATAGACTTTGTTGGAGGCTCTCAATGGCTTCACTCCTGTGACCCCAGGTTAGACTTACGCATGGTAATAAACCAGACTACCCAGTGGAAACACTAAAAACAGAATATTTTGCCTAAATATTTTTGTTGTATCTTAATAGTGAAGAAAATATCATACAGCACTTCATTCATTCATTCATTCATTCACTCAGGAAATCTTAACGGAGAACCTAGTTTTCCTAAATTCCTAGACAGGAATATAAGAGAACTCTCAGTGGAAAGGCATTCGTTGAATAAGTACTAAAAAGTCTGGGTATAGACATAAGAACATTTCCCAATATCCATGTATCCATTTTCTACATATGAGAAACTCTCACCCTTATGGCAGGGATCTATCATGTCATCAAGCGTCATCAACCTAGAAGACCCAGGGGAGCTCTTAATAATGAGGAGAGCGAGCTGATAATGTGCTCCCCATTCCCAAATCCACATGTTGAGGCCCTACTCCCCATTGTGATGGTGTTTAGAGGTAGGGCCTTTAGGAAGTAATTAAGTTTAGATGAGATTAGGAGGGTGAGGTCTCATTAGGGTCCTCATGCTGGGGAGAGAACAGATCTTTTTTTCTCTGCAGCATGTGAAGACACAGTTAGAAGGTACTTTCTGTAAGCAGTACGAGTACTCTCACCACATGTGCAGGCACCTTGGTCTTGGACTTCCTGGTCTCCAGAACTTGAAAAATAAGTGTCTGTTGTTTAAGCCACCACATCTATGGCATTTTGTTACAGAAGCACAGGATGTTTGAGACATTGATATTTATGCAGTGATTTGCCATTTGAAAAGGCCTATTCCATATGTTATTCCATTGAATCCTAACAGCAATCTGGTATGGAAGGCATCAGGAGCCTAATTTTACCGATGAAGAAATAAAGGGTGAGAGTGATTAAACAATTTGCCAAGGGTCCCACTGTGACTAAAGGGCACGATCAGGATTTTAGCCACCTCTTCTCCTTTTAGACACACTGCCATTAGCATTACACTATGCAGGGGATGAAGTGAGGGAAAGACATGCTTACATGTTTGTCTTGCTAACATAAAAGTAATAATCACCATTGTCATCATCATTGTCACTACTGTCCCATAACCAGCCAGCTGCCTAGGCCTCCACAACACGAAAGCTTTCTTTTGTTTTCAAAACCTATACTCTTCGTGGGAAGCTGGGGGGAGAGATTTATCAACATGTCCAGGAGCTACAGAAGAAGTCTCCAGGGTTCTTTTTCCTTTCAACATGCACATGCACACTGAAGGGCACACACACAAGTGGTCTGTCATTTTCCAGGAGTAGAGCAGCACTGACAATTTCTGGGTTGTCTGATGGACAAACTTAAAGCAACAGAGGGGCAAATTGCTGAAAAGTTTCCTTTGAAGGTGTGTTAGGTCCAGTAGTAGTCATCTCTACGGTGGCCCCATTCTCCTGCACCTCCTGGGATTCATGACCTTTTGGAGTCCCTCCTCCTCCCACCTCATGGCATCAGGGCCAAACTGTGTGACAAATAATTTACAGAAGAAGCAATGGTATAAATACTAAGGCTAGGTCCAAAAAGGCTACTACCTTGTACTCATGGTGTACTTCTGGGGCAAGCCAGCCACAAAGTCACAGGGACATTCAAGCAGTCCCACAGAGAAGTGTGTGTAGAGAGAAACCAAGTAGACAGCACCACCTCATAAACCAAAGGAGTGAGCCACCTTGAGAGTAGGTCTTCCAGACCCCGACAAGCTTTCATAGAACAGGGGCTCCAGCTGGCCACTGACTACAGCCTCCTGAGAAATTCCAAGATGGAATCACTCAAACTAGATGCTTATGATTCTCTGACCTACAGAATCTGTGAGAGATAATAAATGATTATTAATGTTCCAGGGCACTAAGTTTTGGGGTGATTTTTTTTTGCAGTAATATGTAACTGCAAATTCCTTTTCTTGACTAAAGCAGAATGAGGCCAGCTCTCCCCTTTGGATTTATAAAGGTCACAATCTATTAATCCTTTCTGCTTACTTCATCAATCCTTCCCTTAAGGCAAGTCTGACAGAATACAGACTAGTGGCAAGCAACTTGTTATGTTGATTCAAATTATTGATGAGAATATTTTGGTAAAGAAAATAATGGTAGATCTAAAATAATTCCTATACTTTCTCAACACCTGAGGAGAGTTGAGAGTCTTTTAGGAGCCCTCTGTGCCATATGTAACCCTTGGCTTAGCTCCATCTAACCTGCGTGACATCACAAAGAAGGAATATTCTTCTCTATACCCAGAGGTACCAAAATACAATAGAAATTCAGGTCTTTAGTTGCAATGCCCTATTAGGCCATAAGATAAAAATGCCAGCCTGTGAAAAACTACAATTTCTCCCGTGGGCACATCTCTTTCTCTTTTGTATTTGTCTTACCAGCTCACTCTGTCTGAGTATAAGACTCTTTAGATTATGTGTATTCATCATTATCTTAATTCTATCATACAAAAACGCCCCAATTTCCATTCACTGGTTTATTTATTTAATAGTTATACTCATTATGTTTAGTTTGTAAGGTGGATGAGTAGAACGTGTGCTAATTCAAATCTTTCACCTTACAAGGAAACATAATGGAAAAACATGCAATTATAAAATGGTATTTATGTTCATAATTGTAGCTACATCACTTTAAATAAAATATATTTATTATTCCTACTACATTTTCACATGAAAGGTTAATAAGTGAATATAATTACGACTGCTAATTTGGATTTTAAATCCTTTTCCAATATATTTTGATACTAATCCACTTCTAGAGTTAAAGAATAGGTACATTAAAACAGAATTATTTTGTGGTAGATGTTTAATATTAATTTAACAGAACATAAGTAAAAGTATATAAAGAAAAACATATACACTCGCTTTTTTAATAGGTAAATTTTTAATTTATAATTACTCTGATGGAGCTCTGAAATTCATTAAGATGTTAAAGATCATTTCTATATTTCATGTATATTTGCAGGTACCCTATTGAATTGGATACGAATGAAAATTAAAGAAATCATGACATTTATATGTGAAGAAATACATGGCACTATGAAGCACCCTGTAATGGCTAATTTCATGTATTGAATTGGCTAGATAATGGTGCCCAGTTGTTTAAGCACCAGTGTATACTGCTGTAGGGGGTATTTTAAATTACTTTATTTTATTTTTTAATTTTATTTTTTTAAATGTTTATTTTTGAGAGAATGAGAGACAGCACATGAGCAGGGGAGGGGCAGTGAGTGGGGACAGAGGATACAAAGCAGGCTCTGAAACCAATGCAGGGTTCAAACCTACGAAATGTGATATCCTGACCTGAGCTGAAGTCAGATGCTTAACTGACTGAGCCACCCAGGCGCCCTGAAATCACATGTATTTCTTACATGTGATTAACATTTAAATCAGTAGACTGTAATTAAAGGAAATTAGCCCCATAACACGGGTGAGACTCATCGAATCAGTTGAAGACCTTAAGAGAAAAGACTGAGGTCCTCAGAAGAGGAAGGAATTTTGGTTCTAGACTGTCTTTGGACTCAAGACTGCAGCATCAAGTCTTCTTTGAGTATCTATCCTACTGGTCTGCTCTAAAAATTTCAAACTTGCAGTCCCCACAATCTCATGAACCAATTCCAAACCTCTGTCTCTTTGTCTCTCTCTCTCTCTACATATATATAATTAAGTTAATTATAACTAATTTATAATATTATTAATAAATATATTAAATATATATATGTATACATACATATATACAGGGCTCTCTGGAGAATACTGACAAACTCATTCGTAGTGAATAAAAACAATAGAAGAAAAGATTAATACTATAACAAAATAATAATAATAATACATGTAGTAAAACTTTTAATTTTGTAGTGGGAATGAGCAAGACATATTTTGTTTAATCCTTGGTATACCATCAAGGTCCACTGTACCCAAATATATATTTTGAGTTTTTTTTTTTAAAGTTCTATTTGTAAAAATTGATACGTATTAGACTTTTATTCTTTCCTAGTGGCCTACCAAAAAACAAAGTGATATTTTACTTATTCTTTAAATAAAATAAAATTCACTTTATTTACCATATGGGTCCATTGAAGTCTTTCATAGGTCTAAGATACATTGTATAGTTTTAGAAATCTTATTTTTCCTCTATTTGGAAACATTTTGCTGTTTCATCACCACTCATAAGTTATTCCTAACTATGCTAAAAAGAGTTGTAAATGAAAGAATGATACAATTACTTAGATGCATGTTACAATAGTGAAATAAATCTTCAACCTTTAGGTTTCTTTTTACAGTGGCCAAAACAGTGCATCTTCTTTCAAGAAGGTAGAAGGTAAGATTGGAGACACCATGTTTGGAGTCTGCTTTTAGCTTTCAGTGAACCGAGTTCAAAAGGTAGCACTGTTCATTTTACTCCCATAATGTCAAAGACAAGAACTTTGACAGAAGAAGACATTTACAATTACTAGACATAATAGAAGGTAAATGCAAAGAGACAGAAATCAACATTTTAGATTCCAGTGATGATGGTGAAATTGATCAGATAGGTGAAATCTTAGACTGTGAGTCCTCAGATGATGAGCAAATGCAGGGATTGATGAGCAAACAATGTATTTCTAAGGACAGATGGCAAATACAATATCTTAATCTAGTTAGTCCTTCAAGAGGAAGGGCTTCATCATGTAATGTTTTGTTGAAGAACATGATCCTATTTTGCTAAAATGACGTGGGACACCATATTATTTATGGTTGTGCCTCCAAATTCATTAGATACAAAGTGTGTTGGGTTCAATTCTTACCAAAATTTCTAAGAAAGTTGGTTTTTATTATCTCTCTAACCTTACTTCTGTAAAGTATTTGAAAAATAAACATTCAAAATAAAAAGAAAAATGGCTCATCCAGGCCTAGATGGCAAGTGGTCATCTATTTTTTCCTGGTACACTGAAGGGTAAATCAGAAACATGACATACATAAATACAACCATCTTTACCTCTTGGCTTTCTTATTCAAAGTATCACTAAGGCCCAGGAAGAAATGTATGTTATCGGACTAGTGGCACAGCAGAAGATACAGAAAATGAAATATAGACTAAAGCTTATCCACTCACACTTCAGTGTGTGTTTTTCTGAATGCATCTCTATTGTAAGTTGCCAAGATCCAGACTGTTCCCTAGGTCTACTTTTCTTTTCATTTGGCTCCCTGTCTCTGTGCAAACTCACCTACTTCAGGTAACTTCCAAATCTGCTTAGAAGTAACTCTGCTTCTGAAATCTCTGTTTGTGTTTTCTTGGGCACATTATTTTACCACTCATATTCAACTGCTTGTCCTGAGTCTGTCTCTGGTTATATTACCATCTTCCAAAGCACTAAATCTCAAAATCTTAAGAGGCAAGTTCTCAGATTCCACACATCCAATCAATGACCAAATCTTTGAATGCTTGGTCCACTGCATGTCTTAATTCAGTTCTTTGTTTCCACTCTACTGCCACTGCTCTAGCTTGGGGTCTCTTGCCTCCTACCTTGCCTCTCTGACTGCTTTGATTCCTGTGTCCTCCACAACATACGCATAGACATAGACATACTCCCACATCTATGAATTCATCTGTCACACCATTGCTAACTGAAGTCTAATTACGTATTCCCCTCTCATCCTTCCCTGCAATATCCTTCCTCTCCCAGCCTCCTTCTGCTTTTCAAAATCCTATTCATGACCAGATCAAATGTGACTTCCTCCGAGAAGCAGCCCTAAACCCCTTCACTGAGATCCAATCTTCCCTCTTCTTGCTCTCTCTCAAGATTTTGGAATACTGCTGTGCTCAAGTACTTATCCTAGACTGCTTTGCCCCAATAGACTTGTCCGAATACCCACATTTGATTGTAAGCTCTTTTAAGACAAAGGCTGAATCTTATTTTTCCCTGTATCCAAACCATCACATCTGATATTAACTAGCACGGAGTAAGCATTCAAATATTTACTGAACTGAACTGAACTCTCTGGTTGCCAGCGGCATCCTGGTGGATGTAAATTTTGAGAGCTGCTTGTAGTTATAACAGGTTGACAGCAGGTGCTAGATGTCAAAAGAAGAAATTTATATGGTTGACTCCACTTCTTCTAAAATAAGCAACTCTCTAATAGACAATACCTGAGAGGAAGATATTGGCTGGCATTTCATTAGCAATAGAGATTTCATAAAAACGTGGAGAACAAAGTCTTTTTTATTTCACCATGAAGGATTTCATACATTTGGTTGCAGCAGTGAATGACAGGTTGACAAAGCTGCTATAAAACTGTCAGTTAATTCCAAAATCCTGGGAGAGTATTTTTATTCTCACGCAGCAGAACATTCTCCTTTCTACAGCCCTGTATACCAGCTTTTTAAGCAATACGAAATGAACTCATTTCTTAAAATTTATACGATGTCACCAAATTTCTCAAGGAAATCCAGACTGGCTTGAAAAAGCCTTAGCTGAAAAAAGTAATTTTAAAGGAAATAATTCCGTCTTAAGATGTGGCATTCTGTTTCAGAAGTTCTTCCCCCGGTTTAGCTGATAGGCAGCCAGAGATTATGCTCCCCCCACCCCTTCATATTTCCTCATCTCGGCCTCTTCCACGCCAAGTTCATCTCTCCATGATGCTACACACCATTCAAAGAACACCTAGTGTATGTGAGGTCTTCACTGTAGAAAGAGCACATAATTTTATCTTTGTAATCACGGTATCAACCAAAGTACTACCTAGGTCCCACATCACAGATGAGGAAACCGTGGCTTAGAGAAGTGATTGCCCCTGGCCAAAGCTGTGCAGATTATGGAGGTTTGCTATCCTCTATGTTTCCAACATGTGTAAGAGACGATCTTGTAATTACACACTGAAATGCATGTAAGACAACAACATAAATGGGAGCAGTAAAAATTATAACCAGATTATAGTAAACCAAGGTTACTCCTAATATTATCAGTTCTCAAATACTCTTTTTTTTTTTTTGACTAACACTTTTCATTCGACATTCTTGGGCTTTAGAATCATATAGACTTAAGTTTAAATCCTAGTCCCTCACTTGACATCTTACTACAACTGTAGGCACATTACTTAAACTCTCTGAGCTTCAGTTTTCTAATCCCTAAAATGATAATAATAACATCTACCTTCCTGAAGTCATAGTAAATATTGAAAACAAAATAACTTACATGAATTGCCTTGCTTTTGATAGTATCGCTCATGTGTTTAATTCTATGTATATATCTTATTCCATGTCTTCCAAAGCAACTTTCTCCTTTTGGGTTTTTTGAACTTCTCTCTTTTCTTCTTTGTGGTCTAAGAACCAGGCAGCTACCAAAGACCTTATTAAATGATTTCCCACTAAGCATTCAAACAATCCAATTAGATTATAATTAAAATAACAAGAGCTAACATTTACTGAGCTCTTACTGTGGCTTGAATTAAAGGGCTCCTCATGTATTATCTCATCTAATTATTCTCCCAACCTCGAGGTAGATACAAGTAATCTTATTTTATAGAGGAGGTGACTGAGATCGGGGAGTTTGCTGAGATTACTTGTTTGCTCAGGGTCACAAAGCTACTGAGGCCAGCCCAAGCAGGTTGCCCTTGAAACCTTTATGTGATATTGTTATAGATCCTTAAAATGGTAACGGTGGGGGTTCTACCGGGAGAAGCTACAGAAGCAAGGTTCTAAAATACAAGTGTCAGGGCTCCTGGGTGGCTCAGTCGGTTAAGTGTCCAGCTTAGGCTCAGGTCATGATCTCACAGTTTGTGGGTTCATTCCTCGCATCGGGCTCTGTGCTGACCGCTCAGAGCCTGGAGTCTGCTTCGGATTCTGTGTCTCCCTCTCTCTCTCTGACCCTCCCTTGCTTGCGCTGTCTCTCTCTGTCTCTCAAAAATAAAAACATTAAAATAAAATACAAATGTCTGCTGAGCCATGTTCACCAATATTATTTGTGGAATAAACAGAGCAATACGAGAGAAGAATTCTTTCGTTCTGTACCTTCCTCACTGCTGTGTGAAGTACTATGGTGTTATGATCTGCAGTAGTAATGAGCATGAATAAGAGTTTTGCCTAATTCAGAAGCCTCCTGGGAAGCATCTTTAGACCATTCCAATCTTAGCTGATTTGGGTCCCCTGACTCAGTCCTTTTGCAGGAGAAAATGACCAGGAATGGCCGGGAAGTTCAGCAACCAAAGAATTGAAGGAAAACGAGTAGTTTGAACATCAGAAATAGCAAGGCGAATTCTTATTTGAATGCACTGAGAATGAAATTTTTTTCTCTCACCTAGATTATTACAACATGATTTCCATCGACATAATCACCTGAAAACAACAGATACCGTGGAAAACAGTTTATACAGTGAAACATGTTGGTATTTTGCAGACCCAATTACTTGAGATTTCAGCATGGATATTACTAGTAGAGAGGAATTGCTTCATGTTGGACTTTTCTCTTGATAGAATGCAATAAGTATATATAGATTTCCCCAACTGTTCAAAGTTATGAACTGGGATTTACCAAGGAAGGAGAAATGTTTCAATATAGCATTATACTCTTACTGAATATTTTTCTTTATTTAGCTGATTCCTTTTTAAGTATTTCTAGAAGATTCAGGGCAATAAAAAAAGGAATACTGAAATCTTCAAATAAGGAAATACAATTTTATGAGCATGTATTTTATTTCTGCTCTTTCCCTGAAAGCCAAATCTATACTAAGGACAATTCTATTTTGAACACGATTGAAACTTTATGAGTATTGAATCTCCAACCCATTTCATAGATTTCAAATGGAGAGATAAACTGTAGCATAGCAGGGCTGCAAATGACATTGTTTAGATAAATATCTCGTCAGAATTATCCTGGTACCAGCCTTAGAGGCTTCAGGCATATTTGGAACTAAGATTCTGGCTTAGGTTCTTAATAAGCAACATGACATGTCTCAACAGACACTTGGCTTTTAAGAAAATGCTTTTTTGGGACCATGTGGATTGGAATCTTTCCAGTATACTACAAATATTCATAAAGGTATTCATTCTTAAAAGACAAAGGCTCAGAAAAACAGAACTGTTCAAATTACTGGATATTAGCAGAGAGATAAAAACTTGCCCTCCGGTCACTCAATTTTAATCTACATCATGGAAAAAAGTCAATACGATATCAAAAAAAGATTGCAAGAGACAATGGAAAATGTTGAGACAATGTTGAATGGACAGTGTAAAATAAATTAGTGTTATTTTCCTCTTAGGGAAAAATAGAAGTTATTTTTCATTAGTAAAATGACAAATGACTTTCTATATAGTATGTTCAGATTTGCATAAACATTTTTGCCAAATTTCCATATTTCTCAGGCAAGAAACAGATCACTTAACTGCGTAACAGGAATTCAGTCTCATACTGAGCAAATCACTCACTAAGATTCATTCTTTCAGACCAGTATGTTGGAACCTGATGGAGAAAGTCTTATGGTTCCAGTTTGAGAGAGGAACATTCTACTACATCAGTGGAAGAGCTATCTATATTGGTCATTACAAGGCAATTTTATTCTTGTTTTGCTGGTTATACAAATGGCACTAACTTACACCGAACTCTAAAACTTAAGTGTATTCTTCCTGTCCAAATTAGCTATGGAAGAGAATGAATGATGAGTTTCTTACTATTTAGTTTCTCTCCTCCTTGGGCTCAACATTGAACAACACTGAACAACTCCTTGCCAGGAGGCATGATCATGTGACAAGTTCCAGCCAAGAGACTCTGAACAGAATCCACGTGTACCACTTCTGAACCTGCCTCATAATAAATTTCAATGAATGATGCTTATTCCTCACCTGCCCACTAAATGCATAGGACTCTGATGTTCTGGACACAAAAGATGGAAGGGATTTCGGTCTCTGGATGATGTCATAAAAAGCTGCTTATTTTGGACAGAAAAAAGTAAACTTCTACTGTGGTAAGCCACCAAGATTTGCTATCTTCTTTATTAGAGTGGCAAGTGCTACTCAACTAATATGTTAGCAGAGATTCAAAAGCATTGTTTGAGCAAACAATAAAGAGTTAAAATTTCAAAATCAAGAAAAGTCTATTTTAATTAACAATCATGACAAGTGAAAGAGGAAATGTCTCTAGGAAGTGAATCAGAACATACATAATTGCAGACCAAAAAAGTATTTAATCCTAGTCCTAGTGATTAAGGTCATTAACAAAAACAATTAAAACAGGATGGAAAATGGTAAACATTGCAGAAGGAACACAGGTCATTCAAGCCAGAAAGAAACATCTACAAATTCCAAGCTCTGGTCTTCACTTGTTTTGTAAACTTGAGCAGTTTGATTAACCTTTCTCACAAACTGTTTCCTCATCTATAAAATGAGGGATTATGAAATTTAGCTGAAAAGATTTTGTAAAGATTTTATACACACACATGCAAACACACAATATAACACCTATGTCTGATACCTAAGAGGGACTCAATAAATAGTGGCTATTATCACTAAGTATTTACTAATACATACAAATATGACCAGTAATATTTTTCAAATATTAGCCTTTTATACTGGTGACCCTTTCCCCTCATCCAACATACTGGCAGCAAAGCTTTCTGCTTCCACTTCCTTAGGAAAGGGCTAATGCAACAGAATGTAAATTACAAAGACATGGATTCTTGGTTTGGAGTTTCAAAAGCCTACGCCTGATAAAAGATGCAAGATTTGGAAGGAAAAAGAAAAGGTGATGAAATGAAAGGGTTCCCTACTCCTACACTAGAAAAAATATCCTCTGGTTATGGAAAGGGACGAGAGGCACATTACAGGGGAAGAAAATAAGAATCGGTATTGATGTGTGTCCCTGGAGGGGAAGTGGGGAGAGTGAAGGGAAGAAATCCAGAGAGATCCAAGAGAATCAGATAGCAGAGGTGAACTGGGCCTCATTCCTGAGAAGGGCCCATGAGGGAAACAGAAGGAGAGTAGTTTCCCCTTCTGCTTCTTCTACTCTTCCTGACCGCATCCATAGGCACTCTGAATCCCTCTATAAAGAAGAGTCCATGCAATGTCTAGACTGAGGAGCCTGAAACAGCCTCCCAAGGCTCCCACCCGCCCCAGCATGGCAGGGGGAATGGCACAATAATTTCTGCTATTACCCAAGGTGAATATCACAGTAGCATAGGGATGTCCAGATATGCACGTGTCAACACAGAAGGGAATGAATGATGGTCCGGGAGGCAACTGCCTGCTTGGACCAACAACCAAGAATACGAGGCAAAGACTGACATTGCCATGGATGCTACCCAAAGAGATGACAACTGAGGAACAAATGTTCTGTCACACCAGGCTCCCCACACCCACCACTCCATGCTTTGCATCTACAAAAGCCTGGATTCATGAAAAATGTATTTCCTTGATTTTGTGGAATTGCATTCAGTTATTGAAAGACAACACCATGAACTGAAAAATCTTTGCCCAATAGTTACAATTTACACCTATTTGGAACCATTTTGATGAGTGCAACAGAGGGAAATCAACTCCCAAGTCATTATTGAAATGTTTCACACGTTTGAAGTTTCCCACACTTGTCCAAAGACTTACTTCGATCAGTAATGATGGTTCTAGCCTCTTGATTACTGGTCTTGTTTTTCAAATTCTGGGCAGCAGTAATGAGTTCTTCCAACTGGGGGCGTCTCTGGTCCAAATCTTGCAGTGTTGCCTGAAGGAAAAAGTATACGTTAATATTGAGGTTCACCAGCATTGTGCATACCTTTTATGTCATCCAAAGTAAAGTGCAAGTTTCAAACGAACCAAAGAACTTCTGGAAATAAAAAAGATATTACTGGATATCAATCTGTAATGCATAAGGCTTTACAGAGAACAATTTAACAGGAAATGTGTTTCCTTCTTTGATACCAAAAATATTTCAGATGAAAATCTTGATTATAGATTTGCTTCACTATTTAAGAGCTTAGATGGAGTCATTTCAGAGTACCTGGGTTTACTTAAACCAGTGCATGAGTGCCACAACCAAGAAATGTCATTTTTTGGATTATGACAAGGTTTTTAAGAGAAAGACAGCTATTTACGCTTCTAATCTCATTTTGTGCAATGTCGAAATTAAAGTGTATATTTTAGAAAGAGGCAAAAGCACTGAAGTGATTTGAGAGATGTAACTGATTTAACTTCACCTATGAGAAGCTGATGCAGTGAGCTAAGTCAGTCCTTCCCCAAAGTTGCCTTCCATGAAAATTGCCTGACTCCTTTGCCTCAACCTACACCTGCTCTCCACGCATGACTAAATGAGTAGGGAGGAGGGGTTGGAAGATGTCTTTTTAACAAATTCTCTACTTAATGCTTATGATCAGACAAGTTTGGAAAGCATCAGACTAGAAGTTAGTATTCATATTCTGTATTACAAATTACTTTAATATTGCTTTAGATAAAAATACCAATAATGTAAAACCAAGAAATATGTGTGTATGTATGTATTTATAGGTAGCTATGTTAATTACTAAGAAATTCCCCCTTCCCTCAAGTGTCCATCTATTATCTGTCATCTCACTCTCTCTACATTAAAGTGTCCATGTCCCAGTGATATTTACATAGAATCTTGAGAAGAAGAAGATTTCTCCCTTGTTCTCTAAAATGGAATCCATTGTATTTTAATTTGGGAAAGCATAATGAATTTTTGTTATTAGTTTATAACCCCTGGGTAACAGATGTTTTACACACATTCTCACGTTTTCATTCTCCCAATAACTGCTCTAATAACTAAGTTAGGAGTCTTTATGGCTTTAAGTCTGATGCTGTTTCTACTACCACAGGAGGTCAATGAAAGTGAACAGATGAAATGTGGTAGACAGTAAAGTTTATAAAACTTAGTTATCTACTATGCCCTTTGACTCCTGCTGATTTTCTAAGGAGTTTTGGGTTCAGAAAGCCTGATTTTTGATCATTTTTGTAGTGTTGCTTTCGTGAATAGGTAGGGACACAGGCCTTGTGATTTTAGCTCAATTGCTTTCGGGAGTATTAAAATAATAGCAAGAACTTATCCAAACATTACACATCTATTTTGAGCATTTTCCCCTCTCTGTATTGAAAAATTGGAGGGGCTAACTTTTAACCAATTTTCCACATTTGTAAGCTGTGATTGCTCAGAAGAAAAATCCAATTTTCAGGTTTCTAACTTTTATGGTTTCTTTACACAAAAGGGTGTTTGAAATATGGAACAAATTGCCAAAGACAGCTATTGAAGAAAGTGGCATAAGTCAGCTGGAAAGCACTGAACAAATTTTAAAGCAGGAACCATATAGTAGTAGATAGATTTTATGAAATAAGATGTTTTCCAGGGTTAGAATGTTAAACTCTGGTCATCTGTGACATAGCCAGCTTAAAAGGCACTTCGGAATTCCCGACTCTTAAATATTTAACACATCCAAATAGGTGTTTTAAAGACAGACTTAATCAGAAACCTCAGATAAAGTCAACTATTTCCCTCAAATTTAACCAAGAACTCTATGTACTACATGTAGCAAAGCACACAAATTCATTCACTCACACACTCATTCTTTCATTTTATAAATATCAAGTACAGCACACTGTCCTAGGCGTTATGGAGACAAAACAGTGGAAGAATGGATTGGGTATGCTTTGTGTTATTTAAATGCAAATTTGTGTTTTTTGATACTTGGACATTTTTATATAACAAAGATTACTTTTATCATTATTTTCATTTGATTTGATATTATTAATTCACCCTCAAACATCCAACCTATTCTTTGTTTCTCTCTTTTGGATCTATTTCTCCAGGTTGGCTCTACTTTTCTCCTTCTTTTAGGATCACAAAGTTCGTTTCAGAAGTATGTTGTAGAAGTAACCTGATCAACTTTAATCTAAATTAAACCTGACCACAATGAACAGCTTTTACTGCTGAAATTAGCAAGCATGTCAATTTAGACTTAACACAAGCCATTTTCCTCTCTAATGAACAAAATAGGTCTCAGGGTATTGTGAAACCTGTTCTCTAGTTGGGTGATTCTCTAATTCTGCTGACAGACACATGCTTTGTAAGCACCTGAGAAGATTATTAATGACATCCTTTGAACAGCCTCCTTAAAAACCCACGGAGATTCACAGCTGTAATAAAACTATTCATTTCTAAAGAATTTCAAAACAAAATCGTAACTCTTTATCCCACTCTTTAAGGTTCATTTGTAAAAAGAAACTGCACAATAGTAATATATGTTGCTATGGGACTTACCAGACACTAATATACTCATTAAGTAGTGGTTTCTCAGTATAGCACAATGAGAATTTTCTCCTTTGATTCTCTTTCCAGAAATAAAGGAAAGGATTTGAATACGGCACATTTAAATATTTTTTCCATTAAGATATTATAAAACCAGTGACTGAAAGACTTTCTTGCTAATGAACAGAACACACACACTCAGTGAAAAGAATAATTCCTTTTTTCCTTTTCATTTGGTTTTCTTCTGAGTATATTCTATTTGCTATTATAATTTCTCTTACCTGACAACTTGGGTTTATAAGTTCCTAACTTTTCATAAAGAATGACCTTCATCTCTATTCCACTGAGCCACCCACAGATGGGAGAACACCTTAGATCCGATCATTACTCAAACTACCCACCTCCAAAATACCCATCTATGAAATTCTGTTCTTTGCCTCCTCATCTGGTGCTCTCACCAGATGCTTCTCTCTCAAGAACACTTTCTACTCTAATCCTCATCCTCAAATGACCTCTAGTCCTCTTCTATTTATTGTTCCATTTCCTCCTTCTAGCTGTAGTGGTCCGTCTTTGTCATGCTAAACAAGTAGAATGCTAGTTTTGCTTATTTATTTTTGTGATAGGAGCCTGGATATTCATTACACACATAACTTTAGTGAACAAAACTGAAACCATTACATGCTTAAGAGTACCTAAGCATGGTAATTGAGCATGTCCACACAGATTCTATCATTCTAGAAGAAACAAACACAAGAGAAGGAAGGAATCAATGCTATTTCTAAGGAGTCATAAGCCAGCTACTGGGTTTTACTAAAAACAGCTTACCCCTTGGAGATGAGAATTCATCATGGATTCCACTAGCTGAGCAAAAATGGAAGGAAAAAAAAATCTTCAAACAAAGTGAATCAGAAGTCATTAATCCTACTAAGTCCCCCCAGGGTTGAAGGAAGTGGTTATAAATAGCAATCCTATAAATAAGTTAAACAATGAAACTATACATACTCTAAGTAGGTCATTCTGAGCTCTTAGAAAGACTTACACTTTGTTATTGTACTTGGTAAAATAGAATTCTACCTAATACTCAAACAGAAAACTCCATGGTTTGGTTTAGTTGAATGGTTAATATTTACATGTTTAAGAAAAGACCTGAACAATAAATCCTTTATATTTTAAATATTTTTTTTTACAAAAAATCAACAGTCTTAACATATTTATGTTTAGAACAAAGGCCCATGCTGATTTTCAGTTGTTGCTATTTTCAGGAAATAAATATGACTACACGTAAGGTAAAATTGTAGACCTTATATTCTTTCATTTACAATTTTTAAAAATTAACATCAAAGATGGACAAGGTGAAATAGTTTATTGAACCACTAGGTGTGGGGAAAAACTAAGCATTTAAGGCAGGTAGGACCTAAATTGTAGCCTTTCTAGTAACTCAAAGAGTTTTACCTGTAAGGATGCTAATCCCATGTCTAGCTTTCAAGTGCCTCACTGAGCACGTTAATTCCAGCTTCTTTTCTGGCATGTGTTGCCTCTCCAAAAAGGTTGGCCAAATCCAAAGCCATCTTTACTAGGCTTCACACAGAATGCAAATCCCAACACGGGGCTTGAATTCACCACCCTAACATCAAGACCTGAGTTGAGATCGAGTTAAACACTTAACCGAATGAGCCACCCAGGTGCCCACAAAGCTGTCTTTATTGTCCTCCACCCCCTCACTTCTCTTTTACATTTGAAACTGGCCTGGATATTTTCCTACCTGGCATAACTTCTTTATGTCTCTGAATGTTCTACCACCATCTCTGTTGGTAACTTCTTCATAAACAGCTTCTAACTGTGGTTAGCCTTTTGTCCTCCATTCATTCAGAAAATACTTTTTAAAAAAAGCATTTTATTTTTACATAATTTAAACCTTACAGAAAAATTGCAAGAATGGTCTATGAACTCCCATGTATCTTTCACCTAGACTCACCAATTGTTAACAATTGGCCTCATTATATTTATAATTTATCATTCTCTGTAGATGTAATTATAAGTGTACAAATAATAGATACTGTTTTCTGAACCACCAGTGAATCATCTGCAGCTTTACCCTTTGAGAGTTCAGTGTTTATTTCTTAAGAAAAAGGCATTCTCTTACATAACCTTAGCTCAATTTCAAAGTCAGACAATACACTATGGCTTTAGTTCTACAATCTAATCCACATTCTTTATTCATAGGATGACAATTATCCCATTAACTGCATTTCATTTACTGGCCCAGACTCATGCATTGCATTCAGTTGTCCTATCTTTTTAGTCTCCTTTAATATGAAATAGTTGTTTGCCTTTCTTTGAGCTTCATACCATTGACTGCTTCGAAGGCCAGGTATTTTGCAGAATGCCCCCCAGTATGGGTTTCAGCAAATAATTTTTAGTACTTATGTCAGTCTTTGACCTAGGCACAGGTGTTACAGAAGCAAAGGAGGAAAAATTATTACTCTCGAGGAAAAAACAAAGTAGTAGTTAAGACAGGCAATAAATAAGCAATTCAATAAGCTCAGGTAAGTATTACGGTAGGAAACGCACAGGAAGTTATCAGAGCACAGAGGAGAGACATCTAATCAAATTTAGGGGTTAAGGAGGGTCTTCTGAACGAAGTAAAACTTACATGGTCTTCAGCCCTTCTTTGTTTAAATTACACAAAATTTTTTAAAAATTATCTCTCAGACTCCTTTATTATTATCAGTTTTTAAAAGTTTTATTTACTTTTGAGAAAGAGACAGAGTGTGAGCAGGGGAGGGGCAGAGAGAGAGACAGAGTGAGACAGAATCTGAAGTAGCTCTAGGCTCTGAGCTATCAGCACAGAGCCTGATGTGGGGCTTGAACCCGAAGACCTTGAGATCATGACCTGAGCTGAAGTCAGATCTTTAACTGACTGAGCCACCCACACACCCCTAAGACTCCTTTTTTTTTTTTTTACTTTATGTGCTGCCAAAGTGAGCACAAGACTCTTTTTTTTTTTAATAAAACTTTTTTTCAGCTTCATTTGGGTGAGTTTGACAAATAGAAATTGTATATAAAGGTGTACAACTTGATATCTTGATATATGTATACACTGTGAAATAATCACCACACTCAAATTAGTATAGTCATCATCTCTCAGTCACTTTTGTGTGTGTGTGATCCTTCTAGCAAATTTCATAGTACTTTATTACTTTATAGTATAGTAATTTATTATTAACTATACTTTATAGTACTTTATTATTAACTATAGTTATCATAGTGTACAGCAGGTCTCTAGAACTTAGGCATCTGAAAACGGAAGGTTTGTACCCAATGATCAACACCGCCCCATTTCCATCACTTCCCAGCCCCTGGCAACTATCATTCTACTCTGTTTCCCTGAGTTCGACTTTTTTGGATTCCAAATATAAGTAAGATCACACAGTATTTGTCTGTGTCTGCCTATTGTCATTTAGTATAATGTTCTCCAAGTTCATCTATGTTATCACAAATGGCAGGGTTTCCTTCTTTCTTCAAGTGGAATGATATCCCAGTGAATATATATACATATACCACATTTTCTTTATCCATTCAACTGCCGACAGACATTTCAGTTGTTTCCATATCTTGGCTACTGTGAATAATGCTTCCATGCACATGGCAGCACAGCTATCTTCTTGAGATCCTGACTTCATTTTCTTTGGATGTATATCCAGAAGTGGGACCCTATGGGAGCTCTACTGACAATTTTTTGAGGAACCGTAATACTGTTTTCCACAGTGGCTGCACCAATTGACATTTCCACCAACAGTATACAAGGGTTCCCTTTTCTCCACACCTTCTCCAACACTGTAATCCCTTGTCTTTTTGGAAACAGGCATTCCAACATGTGTGAGGTAATACCTCACTGTGGTTTGGTTTTTATTTCTCTGATGATTAGTAGTGGTGAACATTTTCTCAGGGACTTCTTGGCCACTTGAATGTCTTCTTTGGAAAAAGGTTTATTCATATCTTCTGCCTATTTTTAATTCTGATTATTTGGGTTTTTGCTATTGAGTTTCAGGAGGTTCTGCATATGGGTTTTAGATCGCAATCCTCTATCAGATACTTGGTTTGCCAATATTTTCTCCCATTCTGCAGGTTGCCTTTCATTCTGTTGATTTTTTCCCTTTGCTATGCAGAAGCTATGTTTTAAATTTGATGCACTCCCACTGGTGTATTTTTGCTTTTGTTGTCTGTGATTCTGGTGCCATTATCCAAAGAATCATTGCTCAGACTAATGTCAAGAAGATTTCCCTATGTTTTCTTCTGGGAGTTTTATGTTTACAGGTCCTTAAATACCACTGCTGCTAATACCCACTGTGGTGGCCATGACAACGTGCAAGCCTTTTAGGACTGGGACCTAAGGGACTGAGGAACCCAGCTGCTGCCTTTGGAAACCCATCACTACACTGAAGAGAAGCCAAATCTCCTGCAGACTGCTCCCAACCAATGACTGAATGTGATGGTGATACTAAAGCAGAGCCTGTTTTGGGAGACAGGGCTCCTGCGGCTGACTCGACCCCTTGACAGCTTTGCTGAACCTTCCTTTGCTCACTGGGATGCTTCTGCACAACCCTCTCTCTCACTTTCCTTCATCTGGGGGTGCTCTTGCATTTTAATGTAATGGCTTTCCCATCTTCCCTCACTTCCACCCTGTATTCTTGCACAAATATATTTCCTGAAATAAACTCATTTCCTTTTTAGTTCTGTCTTGGGATATTTGATCTCAAGTCCCAAGTAATTTACTCACATTTTCCCTTTTAGACCTAAGCTTCTCATCAACTCTTCAGATCTACATAACATGGTGATTCCATGATATTACTGCCTCGATGTGTAACTCACAATTTCTGAATGTTATTAATATCCCTCTTGAGATTCAAGTGACTTAGTATTTTTAAAGCACCTCTATTAAAAACCACAGCTGCTTTTTTTCAAAAGAAGAATATGCCCAATATTTTCTTTTTTTCCAGTTTTTAAAATTATTTATCTAAATTTTTACTTCAATTCCAGTTCTTTAACATACAATATATATTTCAGGTATACAATTCACCAATTCAACACAATGTGCTCATTACAAGGGCATTCCTTAATCTCCATCACCTACTTAACCCATCCTTCCATCCATCTCCCCTCTGGTAACCATCAGTGCATTCTCTATAGTTAAAAGTCTATTTCTTAGTTTGCCTCTCTCTCTTTTTTTTCCCCTTTGCTTATTTGGTTTTTTTTAAATTTTTAATTTTTTTTATTAATAGTTTATTACCAAGTTGGTTTCCATATAACACCCAGTGCTCTTCCCAAGTGCCCCTCTCCATCAAAACCACACTGAGATACCACCTCACACAAATCAAGATGCTGGCGAGGATGTGGAGAGACAGGCACCCTCCTACACTGTTGGTGGGAATGTAAACTGGTGCAGCCGCTCTGGAAAACAGTGTGGAGGTTCCTCAAAAAACTATCCATAGAACTCCCTTATGAGCCAGCAATAGCACTGCTAGGGATTTACACAAGGGATACAGAAGTGCTGATGCATAGGGGCACATGGACCCCAATGTTCACAGCAGCACTGTCAACAATAGCCAAAACATGGAAGGAGCCTAAATGTCCATCAACTGATGAGTGGATCAAGAAGATGTGGTATATATACACAATGGAGTACTACATGGCAATGAGAAAGAATGAAATCTGGCCATTTGTAGGAAAATGGATGGACCTGGAGGGAGTCGTGCTAAGCAAAATAAGTCAGGCAGAGAAGGAAAGATACCATATGTTTTGACTCATAGGTCTAACAGGAGAAATCTAACAGGGTACCATGGGAAAAGGAAAGGTGGGGGGAAAGAGTTGGGGAGAGGGAGTGAGGCAAATCATGAGAGACCTTTGAATCCTGAGAACAAACTGAGGGGTCATGGCCCATTATTTTCAATGAGCCTAGAATTTAACTGGTGGATAAAAGGATATGTTACATGTATTACATTGTGATGGTGAGGTTCTATTCTACACAGGTAGCTCAAGAATATTAGGTTATCAAAGCAAGCCACCAAAATTCCTTTATACGTAACAAACACTAGAGTTCCTGGAAGACACTTGTAAAAGGAACCTTTTGGCAAGTGTCCAGACTCTGGAAGCTGGCAAAGCTAAGAAAAAATATTCCATTGGATAGGCAGAGATCTCAGTCAGGGCTGGCTTCATGGTGCAACTTGTAGAGCAGTACCCAGCCCTACACACAGAAGGGCCCTGTGCTTGTTCACCGTGGGGCTGCTGCCATCTTGAAGTTCTTTATCATTTTTGTTAACAAAGTGTCCTTCGTTTTCACCTTTAACTGGGTCCCACAATTTATGCAGCCAATTCTGACCTCAACCCTGAAGTTAGCAGAGAATGAAAGTTGTGTATCTTGTCTGAAGCACCAGCTAAGGATGGGAAGGATGCATTTGAACACAAATTAAATTTTGTCAATCAGATACTTCTTGTTTAGTTCCTGAGAACTTGCTCTAAATTTAAGTATCATTCATGAAGCTCAAAGGTCCATGTTTTGGGGGAAAATCTCTTCTGGTCAGGAAATGCAGAATCAAACAATTGGCTGTCATCTGAGATGGGACCCTGAGACAGTTCCTGGACAAGTAAAGTCTTTGTGGGAGAAGTAAAGCAAGGGAGATCCAGAGCAAGTGGTATATCATCTAAGAATTTGGGATTAAAAGGGGAAGCTATATTTCTGGCAATAATAAGGCTGTGGGGATCTCAAGTTCCAGTTGCAGTTTTAGCTAAGTATTAGTTGTTCCCAAGGCGAGGGCGGCTTTGAAAAATACACAGGAACCAACTAGTAATTAATTCCACCAACAGTTACTAACCTGCAAATATATGCAAAGCACTTGGCTAACAGACATAGACAAATAAACCTTGGCCTCTTTAAGGAACTCATAATCTAGCCAAAAATAAAGAACTCTTCAACAACTAATACAGTGGGAAATAAGATTCCTAACAACAGTAAGAGTTGTTTATTAAGTACTTACTATGTGCCAGAATCGTCTATCATAGTCCACAGAGAATGGACTCTAGGGTCAGGCTGCCTGGGTTTGACTCCTGGCTGCCATCGACTTGGTTTATTATTTTCAGCAAGTTACTTGAGCATTCTCTTCTTCATTTCTAGTACTGCAGAATGAGGGTCATAAGACTATCTACCCCTTAAGGTGTTACAAGAAGAAATAGGGCTCATGTTTATAAAATGCTTAAAATACTTTCTGTTGCATAAGAATCATAAAAGCCCTCAATAAAAAAACTCATCAATTGAACCATCATAAAACTCTAAGAGATAGGTACTATTCTCTCCATTTTACAGATGGGGAGAATGAAGGAAAAAGAAGGTAAGGCAATTTGTCTAGGATCACACACTGACATGTCTCTGAACTTCTGACACTGGATCATTGGTCCCAGAATCCACACACTTAAGAGCTACGTAGGAGACAGTTACAAAGTATTTATGCTGTAGTATAATAGAGTGTATTACAGTATAACAGAGTATGATTGAATTATTGCACAGATGAGATTAAATGGGACAGGAACATGAAAGGGGAATACAAAAGGGGAAATGAGCTATCACTAAGTACTCAATCAGTCAGGGTACTTGCAATACACAAATGGCCCATTCAAACTGGGATGGGGACACTTTCCTCAAGGCTGGTAAAGCTAAGTGGAGGGTGCACTTAATAGAGTCTAAGAGGTACCTGCAGGGAGAGGACCTCTTGACAGGAGCTCAGGCTGTAAAGGGACCTGAGCATCACCCAGCTCACCCTCTTCTGTCCCTGTACCCTACCAGTGCCTCCTATTAGAAGGACAGTCACTGGGAAATGACTAGCTTACCGCATGCTCATCAGTATTCGGCCTCCCATGGTGCAACAGGAAGTTAGGTAGTACATCTGAGAAAATGTCTAGCAAAAGTACCAAAGTAAATGGCGAACACAGAAACGGTCACTGAAAGGAATCAGTTTGGGGAATTATCACACATGGGAAGTTTGAGGAAAGACTTCATAGAAGGGATGGTGCTGTGGCTGAACCTGGGAAGAGTTGGCTAGCTTATGAGGAGGGCTTTATAAAGGGTAAGAGGGTCGCCTGGGTGGCTCAGTCAATTAAGCGTCTGATGCTTCATTTCAGCTCAGGTCATGATGTCACAGTTTGTGAATTCAAGCCCCATAGAGGGCTCTGAGCTCACAGCACAGAGCCTGCTTTGGATCCTCTCTTTGTCCCTCCCCCACTCATGTGCAAACTCTCTCTCTGAAAAATAAATAAAACATTAAAAAAATGAGGGAAAGAAAAGCATGAGCAAAGACACAGAAATAAAAGAAGGCCTCAGCTAGAGTGGCTGGTGTCTATAATTTCACCGGGGAAAATAGGAGATAAGTTTAAATACACAGAGCGGAAGCCCTCAGCGTTACATTTCACTACTCAGGTCATGTCATTTATCCTCCTTTTTATACATTTGGTTCAAGTATAATTAAATTTGCTGGACAGGGCACTGTGATGAGATAAGAGAAAATTTATCTGGTTTTATGGTTCGGTTTCTGAAAACCAGCCTGAGGTATTTGGATTTTATCCTGAGGAACCGACTAACAGTGAAGACTAGAGACACTGACGCCACGGCGCCAAGGCTTGTGCAATGCCAGGCCCTTGGACACCTTATCCTTTCGGGGTTGGAACACCTTCCTCAGTTCTTGGTCTTTTCCTGGAAATGTGGTAAACAGGTAACTGTGCGTGAGAGTGGTGACTGACCAAAGGACTGGATACAGTAAGGGGAAACACCGATGCAAGAAAGATAATTGTAACTGTAAGAGTGGCAAAATGACTAGAACACACATCCCTGTTTCAAGCAGTGTTTATCAGTATTATAAAAATTAGTGATCAGTTGGCTAACTTTAAACATGAAAACTAGAATAGCTATTTAAGAAATTATTATCAGGTTCAAAAATCAGTAGGACAGTTCATGGAATTTATTTCTCTATTTTTGGAGAATAATGCCTTTCTTATTTGTTGGAATTTTGGGGGGCTGACAAAACTTATCTTAAGCCTGCTGAATCTGAGGCCTTCCTTGTAACGGTGGAATATAAATCTACTATCAGCATATTATTTTTAAAATAAATTCTTTCCTGTGGTTGAAAAAGAGATTGTGATAATCATTTGCAAGTTATTCTGCCACAGAAAATGTAAAGAATTGATTTACTTGTCATTCCATAAACCCCTTAACATGCAAAAATGAAAACTTTCAGTTACACAAGCCAGTAAGTAAATAATGGGGTCTAAATTGGGGATCTTGAAATATAATTTCAAAGTCAAGAAGAAAGAAGAATTTTAGGCTACAATTTGTCGATAATGATTTGCAAATACATTTCTTAGCTGACAGAAAGGGCGCTGATATTTTTAGCTGCTCAACATTAGATCTATTAGTTATTCTACATTGTTCACATTTCTTGAAACCCTATTGTTCTGTAAATTCCACATATTGACAAAGGATAATTGGGGCAGTTTTAAGACCAGTTTTTGTCATGTACATCACATTTGCTTCTGAGGTTATGACCCAATGAAATGAGGGATATAATTTTTTCTCCCTCCATATATTTTAGAGGACAGGGAAAACGGAACTCATTTTGCAATATACATATTTTGGATCTTTTTCTGCTCAAGTTTCCAATCATTCATTTCTTGTTCTATCTTGAGTAACACCATTTTGGAGGCATTCTAACTCCAACTGGTCAAGATAATTTGTCTCTTATCTAATCAGAGCACCCTATACAGCAAAATGAATTATAAGTAAACCAAATTAATAAAATGGATGACAAATTACATGACATGAGTAGTGAAATATAACCATCTGAAGGCGTTATTTATAATATTTTGCCTGGTGGAGAACAGCCTGATTTTGTATCCTAAAGATACTGTCCACATTGGTAGAAATGCCAGATAAAGAGGGCCAGCATTAACAGGTAACTGTGCACCAAACAATCAAATGGGTGGGAAATATGTATTGGCAGGATTCTATGCACAATATGTTACAGTACAACATGCGCTTTGTTGGCGATAGAGGATGGAATTAAAGAACATTCCCAATGACCTTGCAATGAACTTGCAATGCAGCTGGGGAGATAACCTTTAGCCCTGCCCTTTCCCATTCACGCACGCAGTCAGCCATTAAGAGAACACAGTATGTAAATGACAAACTGTTAGAGTCATCAGAATATAGAGTCTATGCTGATGGGGTTCTGAAGAACGCAATTTTAATATGAGCATGCTTAGGGAAAGTGCCTTGGAGAGTCAGGAAGCTGAACTATCATTTGGGCCATGAACAGGACTGATAACGATGACCCAGTGATGGGGAGGGGGATGTGATTCCAAGGCAAGGACAGCTTAAACCAATGTGTGGAGGCACCGACACACTAGGGTGCCTCAGATGGGGGACCACTCTGCAGTGAGCAGAATTTTTATGGCCATGACCAAACTAGGAAGGGAGACTAGGGCTCTGACTACCAGATGAATGAGTAAGGACGTGATGTTGAAGGCAATGGGAAGCATTGGAGTTCTTAGAACAGAGGAATGCCCCAATAACAGGGGCAATGTGGAAATATTAACCCATTGCATCCAAAGTCCTTTTCCGTTAAAGTTTATTTATTTTTGAGACCGAGTTAGGGGAGGGATAGAGAGAGAGATAGAGAGAGAGAGAGAGATAGAGAGAGAGAGAGAGAGAGAGAGAGAGAGAGAAAGACTCCCAAGCAGGCTGTGCTGGCAGCACAGAGCCTGATGTAGGGCTCAAGCTCACGGATCATGAGATCACAGCCAGAGCAGAAGTTGAGAGTCAGGTGCTTAATGGACTAAGCCACTCAGGGGCTCTGCATCCAAAGTCCTTTTGAAGAAAGGACTGGAAAACGACACTGCAATGATCCAAGAAAAACCTCACTCATCTAGCTCCTCTGTTTACATTTTCAGTCATGAAAACACGTGAACCATTTCTAAATTAACCTCAGGCAGCCTTTTATTTCAGGAGAAAATAGTAACAACACTGCATGTAAGTAAAAGAAATTCAGCCCCACCGCTGGTAAAGAACTGTCGCAGAGAATTATTAAGCAGATTTTCTGATCCCATTTGTAATGTGATATTAAATTAGATGCAAGTAGACGGTGACTTTTGTTTCAGTTTAGAGAAAAGTGAACATTCAGAATGTTAAAACTCTTAGATTCCTGCTCTGAAGAATAAAGAGACTGTCAGGGTATGAGAGAATTGGGATCTTTACAGAAATATAACCTCAAAGATCATTATCAGTGGAAATAAGAATTACCAATATAAAATTATGATGCCACATTTTGTGAGCTTAACGTTGCTATGTCCTCTTATATCTATTATTGCATTAGACCTATGATATTTCCTTTGGGAAATGAGTCTTCAGATAATTCTCCAGGTTCTAGGAAAGAAGCCGGTTGTTTAACAAGTAGTGTACGAATCCCTTCAACAACAAAAGTTCAAAGCCAATAAAAGGTGATGCTAAAAATGCATTCAGCCTTTCCATGTTTTCAAAACATTTTAAAGATGCCACTTACTTAGCTAAGAACCCTGGTTTTTACTGCCAGAGGCAGCCATCAATTAACTGAGGCGACGTAAGAGACGTTACTGTTCTGTGACGCTACCTCTATGTGAAAGTCAAGAGGGGAATGAGTGATCATCTAGAGGCAATTAAACTCACATACACAGTCAATTGGTGTAATTCAAGCCCTCCATGCTCCTTTCCTATCTTTGAGTGCTGTATGGGAAGACTTGAATTATCAAAATCATTGGCACAGCTGTTCAATTCATGTTGCATATATATGGAGAGACTCGAGCTCAGTATATTTATCTGTAAAATGAGGGTAATTACATTCATATCAACCAATCTTGGGAGATAAAAGTAATAAACCTATTTATAGACATTCAAATACCTTAGGTAGAAGTCAGGCAAGTATAGCTAGTCCGAGCGTTTTTGTAATATCGGCGACTGAGGAATATGTTATATAGAACATATTTCATTTATCAGGTCTCAGCCTTCTGACATCACCAAGTTTAGACCGCCACCAAGCGAAGGTAACCCATGGATAGTGATCAATTACATGTTTGTGCTAAAAAATGGGATCTTCGTGGTATGGAAACCTCCGAGTTTTACAAGTAAGTGCAAGATGAGGGAGAGTGGGGGGGGGGAGGGAGCATTCACACAGGACACACAATATCCCAAAGGAGAAGAGAGGTATGCCCAAATCTATACGATACCTTTGCATCCTAACAGGGCACCGTTAGACGTACATATAAAGAAAAGTTTAACAATTGGTCCTCATGCTTCAAAAGAGACAACACGCTTTGCATATAGTCGGAGACCGACATTAATCTATTTCTTCTCAGAAATTATATGACTGGGGAAAAGATACAAATCTGCCTTTGACTGGGTGCTATGTGTTTAAGCCCTGGCTTAGCGGTAAATCATTTGTGAAGATCATTTCCTGGTAGGTGAGTAGAGTTGCTCTCACGGAGTGTTAATACACTTGCAGCGAAGTGTTGCTGGGGTAGGAGGTGTTAGACATTGATCAGGAGCTTAAGAGATGAGCTATTTATTTCTGCTGTTGTAAGAGAAAATTTTCTGTAATAAAACAATGATTCTGCTTCTCTGTCAAAAAAATACCATTGTATGACATAAAAGCTCTCTTCAGTAAACAAAGAACAGACTACTATTGGGGGACATAAAAATTACAATAGAATATATTTCCCTGTAGGAGCACAGCAGCCTTTAACTCAATGGGAACTTGCGGTGTGACAGCTTTTAAAGGAGGGGACATATTCCAGGGGGAGAATCTCAGATATACTTTTTCAGTTTTCTGCACTGTACTGGTTCTTACCCTGGAAAAATGAATCTACATTTGCACCCCATGCTAGGAAATCACACACTTGCTCTGCACCACGAACACCCAGCTGGGGGTGGGGGGAGGAAGGGGCGCCCTGCTTTATGGGGCAGAGTTCCAAGCCTGTTAACACATGGCTCAGCCACAGCCGATTTTGAGGAATATGGAAACTTGATGTTCTGTTTGATAGGAAAATGTGTACAGCTTTTTACCCGTGAGCTTCTACATGTGCTCCAAGGGCAAATATAATCAGTTCTTAAATGGATTTTGTAATGCTGCATACCTCATCAAGCTGTTTACATTGTAGGGAAGAGTTAAGTTTAATTCTCTGTTTTATTGGAAAGGGTGCTTATTATGAACACCCATTTCAATAAATTTTAAGTAATTTAAAAAGAAACAGCAATCCCAGGAGAAAGGTTGCAGTAAGAATTCTCTATTCACACTTCTCTGTTTTATTTACGGGACATTTTAGTGGCATGAGACCAGGTGAGACAAAAACTGATAACAATGAATAGATCATTACTTCGCTGGGTTCTCATTTCTAATACTTCTAGCTCAATTCTTCCTCCCTCTTTCTTACCTCTTTCTCTGTTCTATGAATGATCCTCCTTACTTTCAGTCCAAGTTTTCTCTAAGATAGTGGCCAGAGGGGTGGCAATGAAGTCAAGACTTCCATTAAAACGTCACAAAGCTACTCCCGAGCTGTCCCTTCACGAAACGAATGACATTATACAGAAATAGTGACAAAATTAACTCGTGGCACGTGTTATTCCAGAGAAGTCTGAGTAGTAAGTACAAAGGGCAGCCCAAAAGGGAAGGTTAAAAAATAAGAAGAAAAGGGAATCTGAGGGATACACAGATTTGGTTTCATAAACATCCATCTTGTAATCTTTTGTAGTAATTATCTGCCTGGATCTTGACCCACTTAAGTACAGTCCTCTCTAGCAGTAACTACTAAAACTTGTCAGCCCATTTCTCCAAAAGTTCCCCGCCTTACAATTCAAACAAACCCCCATGGGTTAACAGTTGTAACACAATAGCAACTGGTACTGGGAGTTTCCTATGTGCCAGAAACGGTCCTAAGCACCTTACCTATATTAATGTAGACCGACCATCTGAGTTAGGCACTTTTACTATCTTTTATAGACAAGAAAAATGAGGCCCAGAGAGGTTACGTAACTTATGCAAAGTTGCAAAAGTCAGATGTGGTCGGGCTGGAACAAAATGCCCCAGATCGTCCTTCTCCCATGGTTTTTTCCCCAGTACATCACAGCCACCACTTCCTCAGCAGCTACAGTGTAGCAGAAGTTGGGCGAGATGTTTCACAAACACCATCTAAACCCGACAACAAGTCTCCCCAGCTTGCTATTCTTACACAGGAGCAAATGGGCTCAGGGAAGGTTTATCATGGCTGCCAGCCACTGTGTGGCAGAAAAGCATTTGAACTCAGATCTGTCTGACTCCTTTGCCTGTCCCTGTGCGCAAGCCGCATCCGAACAAGCTACCCTCCTTTCTCTTCTCAAACATAGTCTTCACTTTCCTGCCCCTGTGACACTCCTCCTGCCACTGCCATCAATGCTTCATGGCAGTTCAGTACCTAAAACTGAGTGCAACGGGTTAAACAATGCTTGGGGGAGAAAACAAACAGGAGGGAAAATTACATAACTGGATTGTTACTGTTCATTTTTTCCCAACTTCATTTCCAAATGGACGTTTTCTCTTTTTTTGTCCTTACTGCTGTCATTCCACACCATTGCATTCAAAGTTGTCTTTTTTTTGTTAAATACCGGAAACACCTCTTTCTGTGGTTAAAAATGGAGTGATCATGACATTTTCTTCATGCCCTTTCTCCCCTTGCTTTATACCTTTTAATTCCTTATAGTTAAGAAAAAAATAAGCCCCTGTCAAAAAACCTGCATTGGTTGTTATTAAATGTCCATGGTCGTATTGGTTTCCTGTCACTAATTCAGTGGTTTAAGACAGTCTGAATTTGGGGCGCCTGGGTGGCTCAGTCGGTTAAGCCTCCGGCTTCGGCTCAGGTCAGATCTCACGTTCGTGGGTTCGAGCCCCGCGTCAGGCTCTGTGCTGACCGCTAGCTCAGAGCCTGGAGCCTGCTTCCGGTTCTGTGTCTCCCTCTCTCTCTGCCCCTCCCCCTCTCATACTCTGTCTCTCTCTGTATCAAAACTAAATAAAACATTAAAAAAAAAAAAGTCTGAATTTATAGCTTTCCACTTCTGGAGGGCCGAAGTCTGAACACAGGTGTCAGAAGCAAAAATTAAGATGTCAGCCGAGCTTGGGTTGCTTCCGGAGTCTCTGAGAAAGTGCGTGTTCCCTTGCCTTCTCCAGCCCCAGAGGCTTCCTTCTCTGGCCCCAGGGTCACATCTTGAAAGCCAGCAGGTTGGCACCTTCTTATTCCTCCCCCAGCCTGTTTGCATCATTACCTCCTCTCTTCTAAGCACCTTTGGGATGACAATGAGCATTCCAGAATAACCCATGAAGATTCCCCCACCCCCATGTCAACGTCCTTAACCCTTCCTCAAAATCCCTTTCACCTGTGTAAGGTAACATACTCCCAGGTTCCATGGGTGAGGACCGGGCTATCTTTGGGGAGCCCTTAGACTACCACCAGTGCTCTGCAGTCACTTAGCATCAAACTTCTGTCACAATGCTGCACCCACCTCTTGGGGCTGGTTCGGTACTAGGGAAAGTCAGTGTGAACGGTTACAAAATTGCACAATCTAGAAAGCAGGGGAGGCCTGAAGCAGTGAGAATCCAGCAGGCCCTCCATGACAAACCTAGTTTAACCAAAGGCCTCCGGAGGCGGGAGAGGCGCACTGTGGCCATCTCCCTCATCCTGTCACCCAAAGTCCCTTTGAATGTCCCTATTAAGAGATGGAAATTGTGGCTCACAAAAGCGTTGCATTAAAAAAAACTTAATGAACTGTGACTCCCTGAGGAAATCCGGGCATTGCTGTTTTGAGACAGCAGCTCTTCGGGAGTGAGTCCTGGCCGAAATCCAGCACAAAGCCCTTATCTTTGGGGGAAGGACAGCCAGGCCGCAGGAAAGGAAGCGGGGCTGCCTTCGGGGACAGAGGAACGCCAGCTTCCCTCAGCTTTGCTCATTCAGCTTCATTCTCCCCCATCAACACCCACTCGCAAACATGAAGCCTTCTTCCCAGCTCTCTTCCTCTCCTTTTCATTTTTAAACTGCTTCTACTTTTTGACTTCTTTTCTCTGCAACAAGTACTACCAAAAAAATCGAAAAGCTTTTTTTAATTGTTACCATGGAGAGGGCAATTTTCTCATCAAGGAAAGGAGGCAGTACAGAGGGAGAGGGAAGAGCCACACATGAAAATTGAGAGTTAGCCCTGTGTCTTTTCAACAATATCCAATTAAATCTTTTCACCACCATACACAAAACAACACGAATGCAGTGGGTGGCCAATTTAGCCCAAGGACGTGAATGAATCAGAAGGGGGGGGAGAAGGGGGGAGAAGGGAGGTGGGGAGGCTGGCCCTGAATTCTGAAACCGGGAACTGATGAACAATGATCACTGATAGATAATTACTATGCACTTGTCTGAAGTGAGCCGGCTCCCTATCATTTTTAGGTAAACGACCTTCAGAATGGTAGATGATTTCTTCCAACATGATGAAATATAAACATGGAGAGAAACAAAACAAATAGAGGGAAGAGACCTTTGAGATATTTCTCAATGATAAGTTTAAAAAAAAAAAGTGTTATAGGAGGAGACGGAGAAAGAGGAATTACCAAAGCAGGTTTTTTTCTTTTCTCCACACTTCTCTTCCTAAGTTGAAAACAAAGTGGTAAAACATCAGTGAGATTTTAATTAAGTCTAGAATTTTATATTTCAAAGTAGGAAAAAAATCTACTGCTGATTCATAGATGTGCCAATATTAAGAAAGACCTGAAATACTAAGGCTCCCGCTCTAATTCTCAGAAGATGAATCCTACCTAGCCTTTATTCCTTCTGATCATTCTGAGCAAAACCAAATTAAGAAATTTTTAAATGATGAGGTTTCTCAAAGTACAAGAGATAGCTCATCATCTCTTTAGTAGAAGAATCCTGCATAAATCCTGTACATAAATATTATGCCTAAAGGCTTACATCCACAAGAGTAATCAAAGGAAAAGAACTGCAAGATAGTAAAAGCATCAATATAAAATGTTGGTGGCGATGACATTAACAGCCAAACTACTGTTTCAACAGTTGAAGTAGCATTTTGATCAACTTTTCCTATGATTCTCCTCTTTTACCCAGTACCCACTCCAGCTTTTACAAACATGATGAGGCTGTTTTACAGAGCATAATGATGAAACGTTTTAGATATACAAAAAGGTACAGAGAAGGGAAGGTTACAATTGAAGTCTATGATGTAGCCGTATCAGTCCATACACTCACCTGCTGCAAAAGTTACACGCCTGAATCACTTGAATTGATTCTCTAATGGAGATTTTCATACTGGAGAGATGTTTATTTTTAAGAAGAGCAATGCTATTAGAAAAAAACTTTGGAAACTCGTTGAAAGATGAAAACTTCCGCCTACCTTGGAATTAATCACAGAGTCGGTGGAGGGAGCACCAAGCAGCTCCCACCTGAGTCAACCCACCTACGATCTCATGAGATTTCACTTTACCCTCCGCTGGCTTGTTTACAACAAATGATTCTCTAATTGAGAAAGCAGAAGATACTGATAGACAAACAGGAAGAGAGAAAGAAGGAAAGGGAGAAAGGGAAGAAAGAAGAAAGGAAACAAAAGAAGGAAAGAAGGCAAAGAAGGAAGGAAAGAAGAGGGCGGAGGAGGGGAAAGAGAAAGAATGAAGTTTGATTCATGGAATACTTGCTAATCTATTTCCTGTTAGCATTTTCTGCTTCCTACTTCACAACACTACCAGAAAACAGACTACATTATTCTAAATTACAGACTACTACATAAACAAATAAAAACTGAGATGATTTGCATGAAAAGCAAACAATAAACTCTTTTCACAGCACACACTGAGGGTTTCATTAAGCAACGTTGTAGGGAAAAGCTACATGTCTTTTCAATCTCTCCGTGATTGCCGAATCTGTAAATCCCATGCCCCATTACCCCCATACAAGTCAGGGAGATATTCTCACATAATAGCATTTCATTTGTGATTGAACCTACACAATACAGTTGCCTCTTCTGAAGATGTAGAAAGAAGTTTTGATTTGGGGGCTTTGTGTTTTGTTTTGTTGTTAGACCATTCAAAATAATTCAATTTCTGGCGTAGTTCGGGCTTGAGATGAAAGAAATGACTTATTTAAAATATTTATGAACAAGGACAGAATCCTGGCACAAATACTTGTTGACCCAGAGTCGGATCATTCACCAGAAAGATATATTCTTAAGGCAGAATACCCTAAATCAAGGCAAACCTACACTACATATTTCAACTACCCATGATGATTTCTCTAAGGAAGTTCAATTGGATGAAGGAATTTGACCTTGGAGATCCTGATTCACTGAAGACTCTTGATTGGATGCATGTTAAAATGTCTGTGGTAAAACAAACAAAACCCCAAAACCATTTTTCATGAAAAAAAAATTATGAATTCTGTGTCATGAAGTCTATAATTTACTTTAACATACTTCAGCACAGATATTGTATATGTGATAATATGAATGTGTTAGCAGTCAGTTGCCTGGGTCAGGAATTCATATGGGGGATGGGGTCAGACTTTAATCAGAAAGGTCAGATTCCTGAGGCAGGTGCTACAAGCATTTTTTTAACCATTTTAATCAGTCAACACCAGAGGTGTTGCTAATGAGCAAAATGAATGTTAGAAATGAGTTTCCATTTATGAGATAGCTGTTATTCAAGACACATGTTTGGGGAAAATGATATTAGAGACATTCTTCATCTTTATCAGGACCAGATATAAAAATCCAGCAAGCTATAGACGCTGTACTTTTTGGAATGGGACCCACGTTTTGACATCCAAACCATATCTACACTGAATCCAAGGATTCTGATTGCATGATACCCTCTCTAAGGTTAACTGAGTCCTACGCTTAAATTTTAGAATATTCTCATGTCTGCCTTGTGTAAAGCTTTTACACAGATTGTGATCATAACATCTGATAGGGAGGGGATGGGAGAGAAACTAACTCTTACTTACCTTACTAATCTTCTACGACTGTTACCCATCAAAAACAACCTAACAGGCTATGCCTAACGATATTGACTTAGGACAGCTGACAACATCGTGCAAGCCACGCACTTTAACATTCACCATTCTTTAAGGAAGTATAGCCAGTACAAAAGCAATAGTTCCCTGTAATCCTCACCTCCTTGCATTCAATAAGGCGTTTGATTTTGTTCTTGGAGAATAACATTACATTTCTCTCTTTCTCTTAAATAGGTGATGGGGATTCAGAAGCGCACTTGGGATGAGCACCGGCTGTTGTATGGAAGGATGAATCACTAAATTGTACACCTGAAACTAATATTACACTGTATGTTACCTAACTGGAACTTGCTCTTTTGATTTCCTCATGGCTGTGTTTGTCCAATGTGGCTTAACAACCAGATCTTTAAAGATTTCATTCCATCTCTATGTACCATTTGTATTAATTGAGGAACTTCACAATATCATTACTTTTTTTCCACTCAAGCCAAACAACAACTGGGCCTACTCATTGGGTTAAGAGCACAGGATGGTATCTGTATCATTCTCATATGAGATGCATGTGTGTGCGGTGAGCAGTGGGGAAGAGGAAGAATGAGCTTTATCATAGATGAATACAAGAAATTCATTGATGGAGATGCACACTGTGGTGAGACCAATTTGTCTTACCCTATGGAGGCCTATCTGGCCTGCAAAAATATTCTTTCCTCTGACATTTTTATCTCAGCTCTTTGACAAGTTCTCTGTTGCGTTTCTGCTCAAGATTCAGATTCCCTGTTATTGCTTCCCTGGGCATATTTTTTCAAAGAACAGTTGAAGATCATAAGAAAGCCTGTTTTGATGTGTCATCTTTCTTGGGCAAACTCATTTTTGTCTATCCACTATTTATTCCCCGGATATGTCCTAAAGGGTACTTTTCAATGCTAAGTTCATTATAAATATGTATTCGTTACATATGTAATTTGTATATATGAATGTGTGTGTGTGTGTGTGTGTGTGTGTATACACATGGATTCTTGCCAATAAGCCTGGTTGGGAATCCAAGCATTTACCAATGATATTGCTTTGGGCAACTAACTGAACATCTCTGATTCTCTTCCTTTACAAAACAAGTTTAATAGCAGTGAGTGTGCCCTACACTTGAGGATTAAAAATATTAAATACCATGTATATACTGTAGTGCCTGGGACATGCTAGGGCACAATAAATGGTAAGCATAAGTGCCCAGCATTTTACAGTAGCATATTATTTGGCCTAGCATTTTTGGCCAAAAGGAATTTGTCAAAAGCAATTTGACCAAAGCCAAATGCTGTATGTTTCAGAAATGGTAGCTGAGCAACAATTCTGTGTCTTTAGACATTTCTTTCTATTTTTCAAAGTCTGCTCTTTTTGTCCTATTCTTACATTTACTTCTGTTATTCAGTATCTTTAATGGAAAAGTTGAACAAATCTAAATATCCAACATTGGAACCCTTTTCCAGAGTGATCACTTAAAGTTTCTTTTGCCGTTTTCCTTTATATAAAGAAACAATATGGACTTATAACACTATATGGAAACACCAACCCATAAACCAGCATAAATAACCCCCATAACCGTACCCACCCAAACACAATTCTAATTATGATTATAGTTATAAATAAATATTATATCAGTGATAAATATACACATATATACATACAGATATAGACATGTTCGTGTATATATATATCACTGCCTTAAGTGAGCCTTTCATACAGAGTGTGAACAAACGCCTGACAGTGAGGGTTACCATACTTTTCATATTAAGTTTTCACCATATAAAATATACACACACATACATACATATACATATATATACACACAAATACACATATATATGTATACGTATTTCCTCCCATATTTCCATATATACACACACGTATATGTATGCACATGTACATATTTCCTCCCATAGCACTCCATATGGGTATGTATAATCTTTGCAGAAATTTTTGCGGTGTTTCTATAAATATATGTACTTGGGCAATAAATATCACAACAAAACATTGTACAGTACACACCGGCTTATAATACACCGCAATTTACTTTAGCGATCGCCTCAATTTTTGGACACTTAATTTTTTCCAGCTGGTCCTTATTTGAAATCACGAATTTACCTGGGCCTGGACGCTCCCCAGATTCCTCTCCAGAGATGACGGACTTGTTCCCTCAGCTGCTGGCAATGCTCCTGGTAGACAACCTTCAGCTGTCAGCTCCCTTATAGGAACTGCTTTGGTTGAAGAGCACTATCTTGCACAAGTTTATATTTCCTTTCCCTCTCCATCCCCATCTCCAGTGGCTGACTGGACATGAAGTTATAAAGGTCTGGTCCTCTCTCCTCAAATCAAAAACAATTCCGAGGGGTCACTTGAACTTCAGTTCTGATGAGGCCGCTACTGGGAATCCTTCACAGCCCAGCCTCTCCTTCGGTTCCCTTCTGTTGACCCTAAGAACACGCCCAAATAAACCTCCCATTGCTCACCTGCATCTCAGAGTCTGCTTCCCAGGCACCCGAGCTGTGACTTTACCTTTAAGTAAATCGACACGAGGCGTTTGGGATTAATATCCAGATCATTCTTGACCCCAAAACCTCCATAGGATAGAGGCAAAACCTTCCCATACTAGCCTGCACATGTTCTTGACCTTCCTCCGTGATCAAGTAATTGGGAATTTAAGGAAAGAATGATTTAGAAGAAAGGAAGTGCAAATATCCTTGCATACTTCCCTGGGCTCAAACACACCTGTCTCCGGCCACGAAGTTTCTCAGAAACACCCCATCTCTGACGTGGGGCGCACACATCTCACTCTGCTGTCTGAAAAGCTGTTTCAACAGAAGGTGCTCCTCTCACGACACTCTCAAGAATTTCTTTCCAATTCAAGTAAAAAAATTCTCGTCCATTAGGAAAACACGTTTTCTGGAGCACTGGGACAACTCGAGTAAAACAAGTTTCTCTCTCTCTCTCTCTCTCTTTTTTTTTCTCCATAATATTTTATTGTCAAATTGTTTTCCATACAACACCCAGTGCTCTTCCCCTTAAGTGCCCTCCACCATCACCACCACCTCTTTTCCCCCCTCCCCCTTCCCCCTCAACCCTCAGTTCATTCT